>NC_057721.1:35100068-35126672 GCF_004010195.1 Chiloscyllium plagiosum
GGGGTAGATCATTTAGGACAGAGATGAGGAGAAACTTGTTCACCCAGAGAGTGGTGGCTGTGTGGAATGCTCTGCCCCAGAGGGCAGTGGAGGCCCAGTCTCTGGATTCATTTAAGAAAGAGTTGGATAGAGCTCTCAAAGATAGTGGAATCAAGGGTTATGGAGATAAGGCAGGACCAGGATACTGATTAGGAATGATCAGCCATGATCATGTTGAATGGCGGTTCAGGCTCGAAGGGCTGAATGGCCTACTCCTGCACCTATTGTCTATTGTCTGCATCAGTTACCTGGCCTGCTTACCTAGAACCCTGCCTTCTCATGCCGGGCGCACTACCCTTCCAGCACTTAGCTCATGTACTAACCTTTTCACAGCAGCTGTCAGAGTTCCTGACACTGGTTCCCTGCTGTGAGAAAGGGGGCATGGTTTGCTCTCCCCCTGCCTGTTCTACATTGCCAGGAATGGAAATACTTCCACATTTCAGAAGGAGCCCTGATGGGAATCTCTTGTCAGAAATGCGCGAGCTGTTTCCTTTCGAGAGTGGATATCCGCGTGTGATTGCCAATCCTGACCGAGTCTGCCGGGTTTTCCCGGTGTTGTGTATGATTTGGGATTCTGCACCTTGTGCCCGTCTGAACAATGGTGCAATGTTGTTAGATGTACAGTACTTTGGTCGGATTGTATGCGACCACACTGCCGTGTTTGTCTGTGGATGCAGGAAGCGATGCACTTGCCAGCACCGCGCGCGCTCGGGTTGGGGAATCAGGGCAAACTGCCGCAGCGAGCACCGGCAGGCGCGCGGCGGGGCCGTGACGTCACCGCGCGGGGGTGGTTCCACCGTCACCAGGGCGACGGTGTGGAACTTGGCAACCTGCTTAGCAACGGACAGCAGGGTAACCGGGAGGTGGTGGAGTGGGGGAATACCCGGATATAACACTGTGAGTGGGGAGCTACGGCCACGGCCGGGCGGTAAGTGATGCTTCTCCGGGGGCGGGGGGTAAATCCACACGGAGCTGGGCCGCAGCCGCCACGCTGTCGGATCGTGGGGCTCGCTGGGCAGCCGCTGCTCCAGGAGGCCCAGGCGACCTTTTCTTTGTGTTGTTTTTTTTCCCCTTGTCCATCCAGCCCCGCAGTGATTATGGGGGAGGCTGGCCTTGGGCACGTTCAAACCTGCAGCGCCTGCTTCCCTGGATCGGGGAAAGAAGAATCCTGGATTTTCACCCTCTGATGTCGGGAAGTGGCAAGAAGTGCAGGCCCTTTAAATATGTCTCATCTTGAGGCAGTAATGTCCTTTCCTTCACACTTGGAAGGTGGGCCCATGTGGTGGGGATGAAGGAAAGCCGTACGGTACATCAGTCCCACCGCTGGGCTTGGTTGAGTTCGTTTCACGTTGCTCGCGGGCAAAAGTATTTTTTTAAAAAGCAATGCATTATCATTTTTTGAAATTGTCTCTTCAGCACGTCCTGACTTGCTTGCTTGGTACAACCAGCCCAATGATTTGTGACAGCGTATTGGCACTGCATTTTCTAAACAAAGGTTTGCCTGAAATTGACATTGGCAGTCCTCTGTGAAATATACAACAAGCCGTACACCAACACAATAAGCTGCTCAACTAGCCTGTGCTACTATTCATATTCCCGTCTCCTCTCATTTTATCTATCAGAAATCTCAGCCTTTCAGTGTATTTATTTGAAAGCATCCAAGCCAGTTGAACCATTTACTCCTAAGTAAATCAATTTCTTATTATTTCCCTCTTGATTTTATTGATTTTATAGTATTGCTGCAAAAGGACATGTTTTGTTGAAAACCTCAACGAATTCGACTCTGCTTGTCATCCAATCAACACTCTTCTTAAACTGTGTAAATGCTGTTTCCCTTTAAGCTGATATTTTTGGCAAATTGTCCTGTTGAATGCAAGTTGAAAAACATTGACAAAATGTCTTTTTCTTGGGTATATATACAAGAATATAGTGAAGAGAAGAGGAGGTGGTCTTGATGTTCTACCCAAATCAATCTCAGCCATAGTAAAATAGACTGATTATTATGCCATTGCTTTTTGATCTGTACTCCCAAATTATTAAATATATAATCTCTAGTTTTGGATTCTTTCTACAATTGCAAATCTTTATCTTTAGAAGTTACCCTAACCTGTTCAATCTCTCCTGGTCACTGTGAAATCAGTTCTGACTTTTTTTTGTTTTGATATGTATGATATGACTGCAGGGTGGCTCGTGCCTGCTAAGCATGCAAATTGTTCTGATGTCTCTTATCATTTGCAGCTTTGTGAAACAGCAACAGGGTTGTGGCAGGTTGCAGCAAGTGCAAGGGAATGTCCCTGGTCTCAATAAAGATAGTCTTGGCTGACAGTAGGGTTGATACAGGCACACTCTGGTGCCGGATGAGGGTCAATATCAGAAGGAAGGTGGAGAAAGGCTCAATTGCAAAGGAGAAAACCCAGGGCAAGTAGTAAAAAAAGTGAAGAAACAAGCAGAAAAGAAATAATTAGTAAAAGAACAGAGCTGCCAAGAAATAAAAGTTTGGAAATGTAAAAATCTGAAGCTGAAGTTTCTTCTCAGAACCATCACATCTGTCTGAACAGAGCTGAACATGCAATAAAATGATCCCTACCCCACATCTGGTCTTAAGCTCAATAGAGGTAGTTTCAAATTAATACAACAACAAAACAACAAAGCTGCTGAATTTTATATGAATTTAGTGTTTATTAAATTCTCCACTCCTAAGTTATAATAAAGTTGCCCAGTAGATATTTCACTTGACATTTTTAAGCATGCATGCTTGCACATTGTCCCACATTGAGTTGTCATTTATACAATTCAGGGTTGAGAGAGTGGTGCTGGAAAAGCACAGCAGGTCAGGCAGCATTTGAGGAGCAGGAAAATTGACATTTCGAGCAAAAGCCCTTCCCAAAACTTCGATTTTCCTGCTCCTTGGATACTGCTTGACCTGCTGTCCTTTTCCAATACCACACTCTTGACTCTAATGTCCAGCATCTGCAGTCCTTACTTTTGCCCGTTTATACAATTCAGATATGCGGAGCAGTTCTGAAAAAGTTAGAAAATCTAGATGAACAAAGGGGACTAGGTATCCTTGTGGATAGGTCAATGAAAACTAATATGTAGGTGCAGCAAGCTATAGGAAAGCTAATAACGTTAGCCTTTCTTGCAAGAAGGTTTACAAGTAGGAGTAATGAAGTTTTACTTCAATTATATAAGAGTTTGATCAGACCGATTTGGATGTCAGTTATAGGTATGGTTAGTAAATTTGCAGGTGACCAAAATTGGAGGCGTAGTGGACAGCGAAGATGACTACCTCCGAATACAACGAGATCTTCATCAGATGGGCCAATGGCCCGAGGAGTGGCAGGTGAAGTTTAATTTAGGTGAGGTGCTGCATTTTGGAAAGGCAAATCAGGGCAGGACTTATACACTTAATGGTAAGGTCCTGGCTACTGTTGGTGAACAAAAAGACCTTGGAGTGCAGGTTCATAGTTCTTTGAAAATGCAGTTGCAGGTAGGTGTTTGGTATGCTTGCCTTATTTGGCCAGTGGATTGAGTATAGGAGTTGGGAGGTCATGGTGTGACTGTATACGACATTGGTTAGGCCACTGTTGGAATACTGTGTGCAGTCCTGGTCTCCCTGCCATAGGAAGGATGTTGTGAATATTGGAAGGGTTCAGACCGAAGGGGCAACTTTTTCTCGCCGAGGATGGTGCGTGTATGGAATGAGCAGAGGAAGTGTTGGAAGCTGGGACAAATACAATATTTAAAAGACATCTGGATCAGTATGTGAATAGGAAGTGTTTAGAGGCATATGATCCAAATGAGACTAGATTTATTTTGGATACCTGGTTGGTCTGGACAAATTGGACTGAAGGGTCTGTTTCTGTGCTGTACAATTCTATGACTCTATGACCGTGCCTATGTGCAGATTTGGTACCCTTATCTCAAGAAATATGTTGTTGATAAATTTTGTTGCACACCTCTATTTCAGAGTTGTTCCTGGGATGATAGGTCTGATATGTATTCTCTCTACGTTTGAAGAATGAGCGATGATCTTGTTGAAGCTTCTACTTGTAAAGCTGTCCTTTAAATCTTTAACAAAGCTTTTGGTCATCTGGCCCTAATATTCTTTTACGTTAGGTGTGCTAACATTGTTTTTTTGTGCAGATGAAGGCTAATTTGGAGAGTCATTTGTTCTCTTAGCTGGTTATTCATTGACTGTAAAATCCTTTGGCTTTCCTGCGGTCATGAAAGGTAATAGATAAATCACGATTGTTTTTAGTATGGTTCATGTCAGATTTTACTAATACTCCTCTGAAACACCTTGAGATGTTTTACCATGTTAAAAGAGCTATATAAATGCCATTTGTCATGTGTGCAGTCAGGACTTGCTTGGTCCTTTACTATAGAGGTGGGAAAAGGCATCACTTCCTTAATTCCTCCAAACTTTTACAAGATGTTAACTAATGACTGAGTAAAGTAGAGTCATAGGCATAATAGCATAGATGTGTACAGCCCGGGAGAAGGCCCTTCACCAATCAAATTTTCACTGATCAAAGGAGCCAACTAATTCTTCTTCGGTCATTTTACAGCACTTGACCCATAGCCTTGGACGCCATGGCATCACACGTGGACATCTAGATTCCTCTTAAATGTTGTGAGCGTTTCTGCCTCTCCCACCCTACATGCAGTGAATTCCAGATTCCCACCACCCTATGGGTGAAAAATATTTTCTTTACACCCCAAACAATCTCTTATCTTAAATCTATGCCTCTGGTCATTGATCCCTCCACCAAAGGCAAAGGATACTTCCCATCTTACCTATCTGTGCCCCTCACAATTTTATACATCTCTATCATGTCCCTGTTAGTCTCCAGTCTACTCATTCTCTCATCATAACTAAAACTCTCCATCCCAGACAACATCCCGGTGAATCTCCTGTTCAGTCATGAAAAAGGTTGATACTTTTTGATTCAATATCTATTATACTATTTCTCAAATATATTGCTCAATTTGGAATTCCATTCCATTATATATTGGAAAACATTAAGTCCTTTCAAAATCTGTTTCAGTCCTGTATTTCCCTCCCTTGTTCACATTTTCAAATGTACTTTGAACCATACCTCTTTATAATTCTAGAGAATCAATGAGTCAGAAAATATGATGAAAACTGTATATTCGTTCTTTGGGGTTGGAAAGCTACATAGCTTTACCTAACCTAATAGAGGAGATGACAGCCTGATGATATTATCCCTGGACTATTAGTTCAGTGGTACAGGCAATATTCTGGAGACTTGGAAATAAGAGTTGCATGATCATCATTGCTGATTGTCAAGAGAACCTATTTGGTTCACTAATGTCCTTTAAGAAAGGAAACTGTCATCCTCACCTGGTCTAGCCTGCATGTGACTAACAATGTGGGTTGATTCTTAATAGCTCACTTAGCAATTGGGATGGATAATAAATGCTGGTTTAGCAAGAAATGTTCACATCCTGTGAATGAATAAAAAACATTTGTAGAATAATTCAATGTAAAATTTATTGTTTTGGAGGGTAGCAAATCAACGCTCTATTTCCTTGTTCAAATGAGTGTGAAATATTTCACGAAACAAAACGAAGAAGCCTAGGGAGGTCTTGCTATCTTGGCATCATTTATTTTTATTTCAAATATACCTAGGAACGTTAATTTTGTTGTGCATAAAATCCCACTTTTTGCAACTTAGCTGCATTTCGCTACACAGTAATAATGATGACACTTTGAAAATAAACTATTGGTTGCCAAGTTTTGCGACAGCCTGAGAACATGAAAAACACAATATACCCAGAGCTTAGCATTGAGTAGAATAAAACACATTGTAAAACAGTGTATGAAAGAAGTGAAAAGCCACTGAGAAAAAAAGGAAGAAGTTCAGTCTTGAGATTAGATATAATTTATAAATATAACAGAAAGAGTGACTTAAACTAGCTATGCTAAACAAGGTCCAGTTGAAGGATTACAAGAAAGCAGATGGCTAAATGTAATATAATAAACATTGGGTAGAAGACCCCTGGTGTTAACTGATAATCTCTTCCCTGCTCCCGAACACCACCGAAACAAAATTGCCCTCCACATGCATACACTAATAGGCCAAAATGTTCACAAGGGAATTATGACACTAGAGAAGCTTGGGAACTGTAGACCAGTGAGTCTAAGGAGGAGTGGCAGATGAAGTTTAATTTAGATAAATATGAGGTGTTACATTTTGGTAAGACAAACAAGGGCAGGACTTGAGGAGTGTTGGCATTCAGGTACATAGTTCCTTGAAAGTTACGTCACAGGTAGACAGAGTGGTAAAGAAGGCATTTGGCATGCTTGCCTTCGTTGCTCAGACCATTGAGTATAGGAGTTGGAATGTTATGTTGCAGTTGTACAGACTACTGGTGAAGCCACTTTTGTAGTATTGTGTACAATTCTGGTCACCCTGCTTTAGAAAGGATATTATTAAATTGGAAAGGGTGCAGAGAAGATTTAGCAGAATGTTACTAGACTGGAAGGTTTGAGTTATAAGGAGAGGCTGTGACTTTTTTCATTTAAGCATAGGGGGCTAAGGGGTGACTTTATAGAGATTTATTAAATCAAGAGGGATATAGGTAAGGTGATTAGGAAAGATCTTTTCCCTCGTCTAGAGGAGTTCAAAAGCAGAGGGCATAATTTTGAGGTGAGAGGATAAAAATTTAAAAGGGACCTGAGGGGCAACCTTTTCACACAGAGGTTGGTTCATATGTGGAATGAATTGCCAGAGGAAGTGGTAAATGAATGTATAGTTGCAACATTAAAAGATATTTGGACAGGTACATGAATAGGAAAGGTTTAGCAGGATATGGATAAGCATAGGCAATTAGGATTAGTTTAGTTTGGGAAATTTGATTGGCATGGATGAGTTGGACTGAAGGGTCTGTTTCCATACTCTACAACTCTATAAGTACATGGATGAACCTTTGAAATGTCAGAACATTCATGGCAATGGACCAAGTGCTAGAAAATGGAATTAGTGGAGATTAATTGGTATAGTCTTGATGCATTGAAAGGCCTCTTCTGTGCTTTATGACTCTACTTACTAAGGAAGGAGGTTTTAGATTTCCTGACTTGTTATGTAAATAGTCTAAATGACTTAAATCATTTCCCATTAACTTTGCATGTTTATTCTTCTTGGTTTTCTTGATTTTGTTTCAGATGTTTACGTCTCCGTTGTTCGTGCATTTGCTGAAATTGCTTACAGAATTCTGAAAAGGGATGTTTAGTCTCATGGCTAATTGCTGCAGCTGGCTAAAACGTTGGCAAGAACCTGTAAGGTATGACTTAAGCATTTCTAATTAAGTTGACCATAAATGTTAGCTCTATTTCTCTGTTCACAGAAGCTTCCTGATTTACTATTCTTTTTGTAAAGGATTTTATTTGTTTCAATTTTCCTGCATAATACTTTTGGCATTTTTTTAATGAATTAAGTACTGCTGCTTTAACTGAGACTATTAACATAGAAATTTCCGATAATTTGTCTGCAATGTTGACAAAGTACTTCCAAAAATTATTTAAAATTTTTACTAAATAAAATTTTTATATGACAATTTTATGATCTTTATGGACATAAATGTTGTTTTACAAAAGATGAATTTCCCAGCAAGCAACAGAAGTGAACAGAACAAAAACTTTGTTTTTAGACTATTACTGTAACTAATAAACTAAAATCAACATGATCAAACAGTACTTGAGGCAACCATTACATCAAATTAAAACTATTTTTAGATTAACTAATTAATGTAATTGAGTACCTCTTTTGCTGGCAGTAATATAAAATTACAAGATTGAGTTCCAAGTTTGCTCCCAGTTTAGCAGGCGGCTTGCTTGTCCCTGTCATGCCAGGTTGCAACATCCCAAACCAACTGATTGTAGTGATTCCAAAAACCTCCAAACTTCCTATCTATTCTATCTTTTTGAATAGAGAGCCAACTCGCACCAATTTAGTTGCTTATGTGGAAAACAGTTTTTATTGTTATTCAAAGTATTAGCTGTGTTGTCTCTTTCTGTCTTTGTTTCTCTGTTTCTCACTCCACAAGCAGCTATCCTTTAACTACATCAAGGTGTGAAAACTGCAACTGGAATTTTAGTAGGTTTTGGTTTGTGTTTCTTTATCTATGCCGACCAGATTACATAGGCCCATCTCTGAGTAAAAGTTTTGTATTGCATCATCATCCCCACCTTTCCTAACACTTAGTGTACACATGCAGTACCTTACCACGTTCTCTCTTGAAACCCCGCCTCCATCTTTAAATTGTTAGATTGCTTCTTCAACATCCAATATTGACTGAGCAGAAAATTTCACCCCTAAATCTTACGACAAGTGAACCCAATGTCTTTCAATATTACTACAAGCTCCCCTAGCTATATACTGTCCTGGTTGCTTCCACATTTGGTCAGTGCTTGTTTACTACTGATCAAACACACCAGTACGCAAACATTTGCCCAATTGGCATTTGCTGATTGTTCATGTTAAATAACCTTTTGGGCTCACTGTTCCCTTTACTGGTTGGTGCCAGTGATCCAGTAAATCTGTTGTTGTCCAGCGTCAAACTCCAGACTGGACAGTCTCTTCTCCATAGCTACTATATTTGCCTGGAGAAAGGCAGTTTGAGACTACAAACACATCTTTGAGACCCTTTCAGTGGTTCTGCGACTCACAGTTTGAAAACCACTAACCTAGCATGAGAGATCCATCTGCCTGCTGGAACAAAGTATCCAGGTAACTTCCTCCTCAATTACATATTACAGTATCCAAAGTTTGGTTTCCAGCTTGTTAACTGAGTTGATGTTTCTTGAGCTAAAGACTTTTACATCAGATGTGATCACTGTGGATGACACAGGTGTCCACGAGGTGCTATGTCTGCAACACAATATGTACTTCAGAGAAGTATAAAGAAAATTCAGTATATGAGTTAGCTTGATACATTTAAGTTATTTACATTTAATTTTATTTTGAAATTAAATGAGTTTTGGTGTGTTTGCATGTGAGTGATCCTTGCAGTATTCCAAAAAATTTTATCACTTCTGGCTTTCCAAAGTATGAAGATAGACCTGCATGATCCACTTTTGTTGTAAGAGTGTCTAAAGACACTTGATACAAGACAGCTGTAAAGTAAATCACACAACATTTTAATGAGAAGTCAAAGTAAGCACATGGGAGGAAACACCCTCAGATAGTTCAAAAATGTCTCAACAATTCAACCACTCTCTAATGTATTTATCCCATTTTAGCAACATTACTTCATGGACCATAATTACATCATGAATGATATGCCCTTGTTTATGCACTCAGTTCTCCATTTACATGGTTATTTTAAAAAGAAATCATGCATGACTCTTGTTCCTGACATTAAAATATCCTGTCCTGTGATCTTCAGAACTTTCCATTTCCTCCGTTTGGTTCTCTTTTCATCAAGCATGGAAACTTAATAAAAATAGCAATGCCCTAGCCGATCTAACCTTATAATTATCAGCAAACCCATTCCCACTGAAGTCATCACTTTTGCTCATGTTGTTGTGTCCATAGCTTAGTGTTAGGGCTAAGTCATTTCTGCAAATTCAGCAAGACTAAGCAAATTATATAATCTTATGCACCAATCTAACTTTACTGTTCTATAAAAAATATTATTAAAAAGGTGCAAAGACTAATGTATTGGATCATGTTTTAGAAAACAAGTGGATTGGGAGGAACAGGAATCTTGACTACCTCCCACATCGGTAAGTGAGAATGTGTTGGGCAGGTGGAAACATGCGTTAAAGATGATCAACTTTTGATTAGGAACCAAACCTAATTCCAATTATTCCATTTTAGTGTTTAACAGTGATGTGTTTGGATTTTGGTGAGAAACCAACTTTCTGTAGTCTGTGATCTAATTTATTGAAAGAGGGTGGATAGCTATTGGCATAATTAACAACTCATAAAATGACCAAATGTTTGGTCAAAGATGTAGATTTTGATAATATTTTGAAGAAGGAAAGCAAAGTAAAGGGTGTTCGGTTTAGTGTGGGACTTTTAAAGCTTAGGGCTCAGGCAGCTGAAGACATGGCTGCCAGTGGTCAAGAGATTTAAAATTAGGGACGTTGGTGAAGCAGAAATTAGAGGAATCTAGATGTTTGAGAATTATGACACTAGAGAAATTTAATAGAAAGAAAAACATGCATTCATTCAGCATTTTCATGATCATTAGATGTTTAAAGAACTTTATACACCTAGTGAAGTTTTTGTTTGAAGTGTGCACATTGTTATAAGTAGGAAATACAACAGTTAATTTATGTTTATGTTACAATCGCAGCTGAGGACAGGAATTATACAGTTAATAGCAGGCCCTGGGGAGTATTGCCAAACAAAGACAGGTAAGAGTGTAGATGTGTAGTTCCTTGAAAGTGGAGTCATAAGTGGACAAGATAGTGTGGAAGCATTTGGCGTGCTTGCCTTCATTGGTCAGTGCATTGAGTATAGGAGTCAGGACATCATGTAGTGGCTGTATAAGACATTAGTAAGGCCACATTCGGAGTACTGTGTATAATTCTAATCATCCTGCTGTGGGAAAGATAGAACATAGAACATTGCAGCGCAGTACAGGCCCTTTGGCCCTCGATGTTGCGCTGACCTGTCATACCAATCTGAAGCCCATCTAACCTACACTATTCCATGTACATCCATATGCTTGTCCAATGACGGCTTAAATGTACTTAAAGTTGGCGAATCTACTACCATTGCAGGCAAAGCATTCCATACCCTTACTACTCTCTGAGTAAATAAACTACCTCTGACATCTGTCCTATATCTATCACCCCTCAGTTTAAAGCTATACCCCCTGTGCTCACCGTCACCATACTTGGAAAAAGGCTCTCCCTGTCCACCCTATCTAACCCTCGGATTATCTTATATGTCTCTATTAAGTCACCTCTCAACTTTCTTCTCTCTAACAAAAACAACCTCAAGTCCCTCAGCTTTACCTTGTAAGACCTTCCCTCCATACCAGACAACATCCTAGTAAATCTCCTCTGCACCCTTTCCAAAGCTTCCACTTCCTTCTTATAATGCGGTAACCAGAACTGTACACAATACTCCAGGTGCGGCCGCACCAGAGTTTTGTATAGCTGTAGCATAACCTCATGGTTCCGGAACTTGATCCCTATATTAATAAAAGCTGAAACACTGTGTGCCTTCTTAATGACCCTGTCATCCTGGGTGGCAACTTTCAAGGATCTGTGTACCTGGACACCGAGACCTCTCGGCTCATCTACACTACCAAGAATCTTACCATTAGCCCAGTACTTTGCATTCTGGTTACTCCGACCAAAGTGAATCACCTCACATTTGTCTGCATTAAACTCCATTTGCCCAGCTCTGCAGCTTATCTATGTTCTCTGTAACCTACAACATCCTTCGTCACTGTCCACAACTCCACCGACCTTAGTGTTGTCTGCAAACTTACTAACCCACCCTTCTATGCCCTCATCCAGTTTGTTTATAAAAATGCGGTACACTACTGGTAACTGGACTCCAGGATGAACATTTCCCATCAACCACCATCCTCTATCTTCTTTCAGCAAGCCAATTACTGATCCAAACTGCTATATCTCCCACAATCCCATTCTTCCGCATTTTGTACAATAGCCTACTATGGGGAACCTTATCGAACGCGTTACTGAAATCCACATATACCACATCAACCAGTTTACTCTCATCTACCTGTTTGGTCACCTTCTCAAAGAACTCAATAAGGTTTGTGAGGCACGACCTACCCTTCACAAAACCGTGCTGACTATCCCTAATCAAATTATTCTTTTCTAGATGATTTCCATCCTATCTCTTATAACCTTTTCCAACACTTTACCAACAACTGAAGTAAGGCTCACTGGTCTATAATTACCAGGGTTGTCTCTATTCCCCTTCTTGAACAGGGGAACCACATTTGCTATCCTCCAGTCTTCTGACACTATTCCTGTAGACAATGACGATTTAAAGATCAATACAAAAGGCTCGGCAATCTCCTCCCTGGCTTCCCAGAGGATCCTAGGATAAATCCCATCCAGCCCAGGGGACTTATCTATTTTCACACTCTGCAGGATTTCTAATACCTCTTCCTTGTGAACCTCAATCCCACCTAGTCTAGTAGCCTTTATCTCAGTGTTCTCCTCGACAACATTGTCATTTTCTAGAGTGAATACTGTCGAAAAATATTCATTAAGTGCTTCCCCTATCTCCTCTGACTCCACATATAATTTCCCACTACTATCCTTGATTGGCTCTAATCTTACTCTCGTCATTCTTTTATTCCTTAAATATCTATAGAAAGCCTATATATCTATATATCTATAGATCAGGTTTACCCTGATCCTATCCGCCAACAATTTCTCATGTCTCCTCCTGGCTCTTCTGAGCTCTCTCTTTAGGTCTTTCCTGGCTACCTTGTAACCCTCAAGCGCCCTAACTGAACCTTCACATCTCATCCTAACATAAGTCTTCTTCTTCCTCTTGACCAGAGATTCCACTTCCTTCGTAAACCACAGCTCCTGCGCTGTACAGCTTCCTCCCTGCCTGACAGGTACATACTTATCTAGGAGCTTTTCCTTGAATAAGCTTCACATTTCTAATATGCCCATCCCCTGTAGTTTCCTTCCCCATCCTGTGCTTCCTAAATCTTGCCTAATCGCATCATAATAGCCTTTCCCCCAGCTGTAAATCTTGTCCAGTGGTATACACCTATCCCTTTCTATCACTAAAGTAAACATAACAGAATTGTGATCGCTATCTCCAAAGTGGTCACCTACTTCCAAGTCTAACACCAGGCCGGTCTCATTACCCAGTACGAAATCTAATGTGGCTTCGCCTCTTGTTGACCTGTCGACATACTGTGTCAGGAAGCCCTCCTGCACACACTGGACAAAAACTGACCCATCTATAGTATCGTACTATCGTGTTCCCAGTCAATATTTGGAAAGTTGAAGTCCCCCGTGATAACTACCTGTCTCTCTCACTCCTATCGAGAATCATCTTTGCTATCTTTTCCTCTACATCTCTGGAACTATTCGGAGGCCTATAGAAAACTCCCAATAGGTTGACCTCTCCTTTCCTGTTTCTAACCTCAGCCCCATACTACCTCAGTTGACGAGTCCCCAGACATCCTTTCTGCAACTGTAATAGTGTCCTTGACCAACAATGCCACAACCTCCCTCTTTTACCATCTTCTCTGTTCTTACTGAATAATCTAAATCCTGGAACCTGCAACAACCATTCCTGTCCCTGCTCTATCCATGTCTCCGAAATGGCCATAACATCGAAGTCCCAGGTACCAACCCATGTTGCAAGTTCACCCACCTTATTCCGGATGCTCCTGGCGTTGAGGTAGACACTCTTCAAACCAACTTCTTGCTTGCTGGTGCCACATTGCATCCCTAAAATTTGATTTCAGACATCCCTACTCTCAACCTTTTCTATAGTCGAACTACAATTTTGGTTCCCATCCCCCTGCTGGATTAGTTTAAACCCATCCCAATAGCTTTAGTGAATTCCCCCCCCCACGATATTGGTACCCTTCTGGTTCAGATGAAGATCATCCTGCTTGTAGAGGTCCCACCTAACCTAGAAAGAGCCCCAATTATCCACAAATCCAAAACCTTCCCTCCTGCACCATCCCTGTAGCCACGTGTTCAACTCCTCTCTCTCCCTATTCCTTGCCTCACTAGCACGTTGCACGGGCAACAAACCAGAGACAACAACTCTGTTCATCCTAGCTGTAAGCTTCCACCCTAGCTCCCTGAATTTCTGCCTTAAATCCCCATCTCTCTTCCTACCTATGTCGTTGGTGCCTATGTGGACCACGACTTGGGGCTGCTCCCTTTCCCCCCCAAGGATCCCGAAAACACGATCAGAGACATCACGAACCCTGTTAGTAAACTGGAAAGGGTGCAAAAAATATTTACAATAATGTTACTAAGACTGAAAGGTTTGAGTTATAAGGTGACGCTGGATTGGCTGTGACATTTATTCTAAGGAGTAAGAGGTAGAGGGAGGACATTGTAATGATTTACAGGATCATGAGATACATAGATAAGCTGAAGAGACAAGGTCTTTTCCTCAATGTAGGGGAGTCCAAAACTCGAAGGCATAGGTTTAAGGCAAGAGGGGTAAGATTTAAAAGGGACCTAAACATATAAAACATAGAATGTTACAGTGTGGTACAGCCCTCAATGTTGCGCCAACCTGCGGAAATAATCTGATGCCCATCTAACCTACACCGTTCCATTATTATCCATATGTACGTCCAATGCCCATTTAAATGCCCTTAACATCGGCGAGTCTACTACTGTTGCAGGCAAGGCGTTCCACGCCCCTACTACTCTCTGAGTGAAGAAACTACCCCCAATATCTGTCCTAAATCTCTCACACCTCAATTTAAAGCTATATTCCTTCACCATCCAAGGAAAAAGGCTCTCACTGTCCACCCTTTCTAATCCTCTGATTATCTTATACGTCATGATTAAGTCACCTCTCAACCTTTTCTTTCCAATGGAAACAGTCTCAGTTCTCTCAGCCTTTCCCTGTAAGACCTTCCTTCCACACCGAGCAACATCCTAGTAAAGGGTCCGCAGAACCCTTTCCAAAGCTTCAACAACCTTCCTATAATGCAATGACCAGAACTGCATGCAATACTCCAGGTTCGGCCTTACAAGTGTTTGTACAGCTGAAGCATGACCTCATGGCTATGAAACTCAATCCCCCTACCAATAAACGCCAACGCACCATATGCCTTCTTAGCCCTATTGATCTGGGTGGCAACATTCAGGGATTTATGCACCAAGACACTCAGATCTACCTGTTCATCTACACTGCCAAGAACGTTACCATTTGCCCATGAAGGGCAACCTTTTCACTCAGAGGGTGGTATATATGGAATGAACTGTCAGAAGAAGTGGTAGAGGTGGGTCCAATTAGAACATTTAAAAGAGATTTGGATGGGTACATGGGTAGGAAAGGTTTAGAGAGATGTGGGCCAAGCACAGGCAAATGGGACTTGTTCAGTTTAGGAAAACTAGTTGGCATAAAGTAGTTGGGCCAAATGACCTGTTTCTGTGCTGTGCGACTCAATGACTCTATAAGTAGAGCAGGCTAAGGGGGTACCTGATTGAGGTATACAAAATTATGAGAGGCATACACAGAGTGGATCGTGACAGCCTTTTCCCCGTGGCAGACGTGTCTAAAATTGAAAAGTGAGGGGCACAAGTTGAAAGTGAGGAGTAAGTAGAGGGGATCTGAGGAAAAATAAATCACCCGGAAGCTGGTAGAAATATAGAACATGCTGCCTGAGAGGGTAATAGAGTCAGGTACTCTTGCAATATTTCACGAACCTCCAGGTAAGCACTTAAAATTCATAGTAGGCTATGGACAAAGTACAGGTAAATGGCATTAGCGTAGTTTGATGCTTCTTGGTCAGCATAGATGAGATGGACTGAAGGACCTGTTTTCTATGCTGTGTGACGTTATGCCTGTAATACTGTAAGATCATAAGAAATAGAAACAGGCATAGGCTCATTCAGCTTCTCAAGCCTGCCCCACTGTTAAAGTAAATTTCGGATGACACCAGCTTCAGATCGCGGACACTTTCTTTCTGAAAACCATGGAAGAGATCCAGAGTGCCACCAAAGGAGTCTGGCAGTCTTCATGTGGAGGCACTCCCCAGTGAACCTCTGGACATTACAAGTAAACAGCATTTTTTGTATCTTATTCAAGTATAATTGATACAAAGGTTTCTGACATCACAAGGCAGAATACAAATCTTGTTAACAATGTGTTTTTCACTCTCACAATAGCTGGAGATCGCTGCTGTCCTGTGACAATATTAAACTGTTCACAGAAACTTGTGACTATACTGTTGTCAATCTCATGCTAATTGATAAAGGGGTAGATAATAAGTTTTAGGATCAGGAGTGTGGTTAGTCCTCACATACTTCCTTGCCAGTTAACAAGGTTATATGCATGGAAACAGGAGGTAGTTAATGGGATGTCTGATCAGGGCTGCCAGTCCTATTCAAAAAGTGAGTATGGCTCAAGACGGCTTTGGTGGTTTAGTGGCAGCCAGCACCCTGCTGTGATCTCTGGTCTCTGCCTGCCACGGACAGGCATATAGTCAAATACATAGAGAGACATTCCAATAGGGAAACTTTAACCCTTGAATTTCCACTGCCTCTAAGCACTAGGGTAAGCCAGTGAAACAGAACATTTCACTTTTCGGGGTTCACAACCTTCATCACCATCATTCTGTAAGATTGTGGCTGATATGTTCAGGCCGCAAACCCTTTTCTGTGCCAGCTCTTCATTATAGCCCTCAACTGCTTGATATTTCAAAAATATACCTATCTCCTGTTTTAGTATTTTCAGTGATCTAACCTCCAGTACACGGGGGTATAGAATTATATACATTCACAGGTCTCTAGGAGAAGAAATTCCTTTGTACCTCAGTTTTAAATGAATGTCCCTTTTTCTATATAACTATGCCCCCTAGTTCGAGATACTCCCAATTGTGAAAAAATCTTCTCAGCATCTAATCTGTCGAGACCCCTGAGAATTTTGTATGTTTCATAAGATCACAGTTCGTATTTTCAGTTCTAATGAATAAAAGCCAAACCTATTTTGCCATTCCTGGTAAGTCAAACCATTTATCCCAGTCACCAGCCTGATGTAATACTTTTGAACTATCCTTTCCTAAATATCGGGGGCACAACTGCACACCGTATTCCAGGTGTGACCTCACTACTGCTTCTTACAATTCAACTGCTTCAACAAACTTACCTATTCTTAAACTTAACACCCAAAGCAATAATGCATACAATTCTATTTTAGTCAACCTGTTATTTTTTTCATTTTTTTGTCCAATCTTCTAACCTACCATTCCGTCCATGTACAACTATGTGCTTTTTCCTTTAGTTTGATACTAACATTCTTAGTTAACCAAAGGCCCTCCTCTTGGAATTTTTCTTCCTTGTTGAAATGTATCTATTCTTAGTAATTTAAAAAAAAGTTTGCTCTTATAAGTTTAGCACTGTATCTGTATTGCCTTATATCGTAACCTAATTTGCAAGTTCATTTTATCCAGCTCTGCTGTTAAGCTCTCATTATTGCTTTTAGTTAATTTTAAGTCCTGGACCCACTCCTCTTCCCCCTCAAACTGAGTGTGAAGTTTATTCATATTAAGACCACTGCTACCTAGGAGCACCTTCGTTATCAGGTCATTAATTTATCCTGTCTCATTGCACAATACAAGGTCTTATTGGCTCCAGAAAGTACTCATCAAATGAACAGTTCCAAAAAATATGCTATGAACTCTTCATCGAAGCTACATTTGCAGTCTATATGCAGACTAAAAGTCCCTGTGATTATTACCATACTCTTCTGACCAGCTCCCCTTATTTCTTCCTTTATAGTCCATCCAATCATATGGTTACTAGCTCAATTAGTTGGATGGCTGGCTTGTGATGCAGAGTAACAGCAACATTGTGGATTTAATTCCTGTAACATCTGAGGTCACGTTGAAGGTCCTGCCTTCCTAGCCTTGCCCCTCACTTGATATGTGGTGATGCTCAGGGTGAACTGACCACCAGTAGTCTCTCTTCAATGAGAGAGCAGCCCTTGGGACTTTGGCAAAATGTCTTTACCAATATTTAAGGTTAAGGGGCCTGTATATCACACCCACAAGTGACCTCTTAGCTTTGTTATTTCTCATCTCTATACAAGCCATTTCTGTTTCTTATCTTGTATCATCCAATTGTATTAATACCACTGTTAGTTAACAGAACCACCTGTCTAGCTTTGCTTAGTTCCTGCTCTTCCTAATTGATCTGTAGTCTTGAATATTTATGATATAAATATTCAAATTTAGCAGTTGTCCTTTTATATTAGTATTAAAGATCAAAAGAAACCTCCCGGAATTGGGATACTTGGCATTGGTACCAGTACTAATATGGAGCACTAAACTAGTTAGGAGAAGGTCAAAACGCACATGGCACCAGATTATAGTCCAACAGGTTTATTTGAAATCACAAGCTTTCAGAGTGCTGCCCCTTCATCAGGTAAACTGAAGAGAGCAACCAGGAACAGAATTTATAATCAGAGAGATCATACAAATAGTGTGTGCGTGGAGCATTGACAGGCAGAATAATAGGTCTCTGCAGGTAATCAAGCGTGCCAGATGGTTTGAGTAAAGTGTCAACAGCTAAATAACAAGTGAAAGAATGACCTATAATCTGATTAATTGAGACAGGGAGATAATTACAAGCAATCAAAAATAATGTGGTGCTGGAGACAAACCAAATAACTAGAATAACTTAGTAGGGATAAGAGTCGCACGCCGAGGGTCTAACCAAAGTAACAAGTAATCTAAAACTGTACAAACTAATTAAGGTGAAGAGATCATAACAAGTTATCAAGGTGATTGTGTCAAAACAGGACGGTAAGAAAGATTTTGCAGAATAGTACAGTGGGGTTACATGTAACGTGACATGAACCCAAGCGCACATTTGAAGCCACCTTCATCGCTATGGAACTTGGCTATCAGTTTCTCCTTGGCAATTCTGCATTGTTGCATATCTCAACAATTGCCTTGAAGGATGTCTACCTGAAGACTGCTGAAGTGCTCCCTGACTGGGAGAGAACATTCCTGACAGCGATTGTTGCTCTGCATCCATTCATCCATTATCTTAGCGTCTAGATGATCTCGCCAATATACCTTGCCTCACGGCACCCTTGCCTGCAGCGTGTGTGATAGACAACATGGCTGACTCACGTGAGTATCTGCTGTGTACGTGGTGGATGATGTTCCCATGTGTGATGGTAGCATTCATGATGTTCTGGCATGTCTTGCAGAGGTTGCCATGGCAGGGTTGTGTGGTGTTGTAGTCAATATTGTCCTGAAAGCTGGTAATGGGCTGCGAACAATGGTCATTTTAAGGTTTGGCGGTTGTTTGAAGGTGAAAAGTGGAGGTGTAGGGATGACCTTGGTGAGATGTTCATTGTCATCAATGACATGTTGAAGGCTGCGAAGAACATAGCACAGATTCTTTGCTCCGTGGAAGTTTTGAATGATGAAGGGTTTTCTATCGGTCATGTCCTGTGTCTGTCTTTTGAGGAGGTCATTGCAGTTTTTCCCTGTGGCATGTTGGAACTGGCAATTGATGAGTTGAGCATTGTATTCCGTTTATATGAGGGTGTCTTTCAACATCTTTAGGTGTCTGTCATGTTCCTCCTCGTCTGAGCAGATCCTGTGTGTGTGCAGGGCTTGTCCCCATAAGGGATGACTTCTTTACCATGTTGAGGGTGAAAGCTAGAGAAATGCAGCATTGGGAGGTTATCCATGGGCTTGTGGTAGAGTGAGGTACTGAGGTGTCCGTCCTTGACAAAGATGTGTGTGTCCAAGAATGAGACTGATTCTGAAGAGTAGTACATGGTAAGTCTGATGATGGGATGAAACTTGTTGATATTGTTTTGTGGTTGTTTCAGTGATTCCTTACCATGAGTGTAAAGGAAGAAAATGCCATTGATGTATCTGGTGTATAGCATTGGTTGGAGGTCCTATGCAGCAACAAACTCTTGCTCAAACTTGCATGAAAATGTTAGCGTATTGGGGTGCAAATTTGGTCCCCATGGTTGTTCTGTGTGTGTCTGGTTGAAGAGCTGGTCCCCGTGGCTGTTCCATGTGTCTGGGTGAAGAGCTGGTCCCCATGGCTGTTCCATGTGTCTGGGTGTAGAGCGGGTTCCCATGAATGTTCTGTGTGTGTCTGGGTGAAGAGCTGGTCCCCATGACTGTTCAGTGTGTGTCTGGGTGAAGAGCTGGTCCCCTTGGCTGTTCTGTGTGTCTGGGTGAAGAGCTGGTCCCCATGGCTGTTTCCTGTGTCTGGGTGAAGACCTGGTCCTTCTCTCACCTTAAAAATATGCTCTCTTGTCTTGAGATATCCCAAGCTAAGGAAAAAACAACTACCATTAACTCTACTTATACCCCAACCTATTTATAAACTTCTATAAGGTCGCCTCTGAACCTCCTATGCTACAGTGCAATATGTCCTAGCCTATCCTTATAACTCAAACCTTCCATACCCAGCAACATCCTGGTAAAACTCTTCTGAACCCTCTCCAGCTTAATAATATCCTTCTTATAAATGGGAAACTAGAACTGGACACAATATTCCAGAAGAGGCCTCACTTATGTCCTGTACAACCTCAACATGACTTCCCAACTCCTATACTCAAAGGACTGAGCATTAAAACCAAGGATGTCAAAATGTCTTTTAAACCACCCTGTCTATATGTAAACTTCAAAGAACTATGTATCTGCAGCCCTGGGCCCCTCTGTTCTACAACACTACCCAAGATCAAAGTTTGTCAGACTGACAGAAGAGACACAACAACAGTGAGACAAAGTATCGTACCTCTAAGAACAAGGAAAAGATAAACACATAACCTCAACGCCAAGGAAAAGGAAGCACTAAAATCACTAAGAAACGATAAGAACATAATCATACTACCAGCAGACAAAGGCAGAATGACGGTCATCCTGGACAAAGCAGACTACATCCAAAAAGCGCAACAACTACTTGCAGATACCAACACCTACCAAAAGAGGGAGTATGACCCCACCACAGTTCACCAATAGGATAAACAACACACTGAGGAACCTACAAAAAAAGGACAGATAACCAGGTTTGACCTACAGAGAATGAAACCTGAAAGCAACAACACCCCCAGATTCTATGGACTACCTAAAGTGCACAAACCCGACATCCCATTCAGACCCATAGTATCACTACCAGGGACACCATCACACAAACTGACTAAAGAACTACAGCAGAAACTGAAACACCTGATCAGCGGATCCAGACACACTCTATACAGTCAACACAGGAATTCTTGGACATCATCAGAAATACACATATAGACAAGGAAGAAACCATGGTCTCATTTGATGTAACTGCACTGTTCACCTCTATCGACAAAACCCTAGCCAGAGAAACAATAGCCAACCTGCTGGACATCCAGAACAGACAACAGAACGTTGAACCTATCAACAAAGACGGCATACTCAAACTACTGGACCTGTGCCTCACAACACACTTCACATTCAACAACCAAATATATGAACAAATCAACGGCACACCCATGGGCTCACTCATCTCTGGACTCCTAGCAGAAGTGGTAATGCAAAGATTAGAACAAACAATCTTACCGCAAATTCAACCCAAACTCTGGGTCAGATATGTGGATGACACCTTTGTAATTAAAAACACAGAAATAGAGAACATCCACCAGATCATCAACGTCACACTCACAGGAATCCGATTCACTAGAGAGGAAGAAAAGGACAACCAACTACCATTCCTAAACGTGATGGTACAGAGAACACCTAACGGAGAATTCACCACAAAGGTATACAGGAAAGCCACACACACAGACCAAGTCCTGAACTATGAAAGCAACCACCCCAACATACACAAAAGAAGTTGCATCAAGATACTATTCAAAAGGGCCACAACACACTGCAGTACACCAGAACTGCAAAAAGAGGAAGAAGAACACCTATACAATGTAGTCGCCAAAAACGGATACCCGCATAATTTCATCAACAGATGCCTAAGGGAAAGACAACGGAACAAGGACATGCCACAACCCAAAGGACTAGCCACACGACCATACATCAAGAGCATTTCCGAACTGACAGCCAGACTACTGTGACTACTAGGACTCATAACAGCACACAAACCAATAGCCACTCTCAGACAACAACTCAGCAGGACGAAGGACCCGATACCCAGCATGAGCAAAAGCAATGTAGTGTAATCCCATGCAAGGACTGTACAAAACACTACATAGGACAAACAGAAAGACAGCTAACGATCCACATCCATGAACACCAACTAGCCACGAAACGACATGATCAGCTATCCTTAGTAGCCACACACGCAGATGACAAGCAACATGAATTCGACTGGGACAACACTACTATTTTAGGACAAGCCAAACAGAGAACAGCCAGGGAATTCCTAGAGGCATAGCACTCATCCACAGATTAATCAATAAGCACATTGACCTGGACCCAATATACCGACCTCTGCAGCGGACAGCTGGAACTGACAACCGGAAGCGGCAGATTCAAACCACTACAAATGGCGGAGGAAACATCACAGAAGCACTTCACAGGAGGCTCCCAAGCACTGAGGATGTCATCTAGACAGGGGACAAAACGTCTGCAACACAAATTCCCAGCTCGGCGAACAGAGCCACAATAACTACCCAAGACCCTACCTTAAGTTTAGGAACTATTTAGAGTGAGCTGAATGAAACATGGAGAAGCAGGACTATCTTGGATAGTTGGATTGTGACCACCTTTGTGTTCACTGTGGCCCAAAGGTGCTTTCCTCATTCACTTTAGCTTTAAATTGAAAAATGCTCTATGATTGCACCCTTGAATTCATCTAATTTTTATACAGTGAGTCTTCAAAACCAGTTGCTCTTCCTTTTGTAATACTTTCTCTCCTGCTCTCTCCCATCACCACCTCCCTCTCTTTCTCACTTTCTCTTACTCGCTTGCTGTTTCTTATTCACTCTCTCTCTCTCTCTCTCTCTCTCTCTCTCTCTCTCTCTCACACACACTCACACACATACACACACACACACACTTTCTCCTCAATGCTTTGCCAGGATTTATTGCTGGAGCGTTACTCTTTGGCTGATAATGGTTTCCATAGGCACTAGTCCAACATCTACTTTTACGGTGACAATAGGTAGCTATTGTCACCGTAAAACTATATAAAACTATAATCATTATTGATAAATTGTTTTCGGGTTTTGTCCTCTTAATTTATGTGACGTCAGTTCCTTGTAGTTTGCTCCTTTAAAGTATATTCAACCCAGTATTTTAACAGTGATCATACTAATATCACAGCACAGTTGGGTCGTAATCTGGAAATTGTGACTTTTAATTTTATGATTAAAACTGTATATTATTCCAGTTTTATTCATGCTCTGACATGATGCCTGACATCCATGGTCTAACATGCTTTTTGTAAAGTATTGTATGTAGGAGTAATCTTATCTAAATACAACATGTTCTTTTCACAGGAAAGTAACTCTAGTGATGGTAGGGTTGGATAATGCTGGAAAAACTGCAACTGTGAAAGGAATTCAAGGAGGTAAGAAGTTTTTGGGGATCCATTGAAACTTTAACTTCTCTCTCTGCACATGCTGAAACATACTGAATTTCACAGAAGATCTTGGAGGTTTTAAAGCATTAAAACTAAATTTAAACTCCTTTTCATATTAGATATTCAAATGCTGTAGTGTGGCACTTCTCTCAACTAAGAAAACTAAGCTCTTAAACATACCTGAAAATTTTGACCTATTGTACCCATAGTTTTGGCACAATGGCCACTCTTTTGCGACAAGATGATATTTATGCTGAAGTGCAGACATAACAGTGAGGCAATTGTAAAGCGCACATATTGTGAAGCAGTCAGCTTGTATCACTGACTTGACACCAATGCTGCCATTTTGCAATCTTACCAATCGAATTAATGCCCTTTCTTAACCTCTCGCTGTTGAACATGAATTTTAGTAACTGAAATAAAGCCCCAATCAATACTACTCAAAGTGATCATCCACCCCTTTTGTATTAATTACTGATTATTCTGTCATAGCTCTGTTTGAGTTTATGCAAGGGCATGGCATTTTAAGAAGTTGGTTAAAGTTGGGTGGGAATGGTGCTGCATGTAGGGAAGCTCTTTGTTGTCAACTGCACCCAACTATGAATGCTACAATTGCAATTCCCCATGGCTACAGCAAAAGAGCAAGATGAAGCAAATTCAACAAAGACAACACCAAAGAGAGAAGAGGAGGAAGAAAGAGAAGAATCGCTGTCAGCAGGATGCTTTATCATCCCGGGGTCTTCTGGAGCATTTCTCTTACTTCCAGATAAACCAGGAGCTGTGTGTGCAAAATCTGCTTTTTTAAAATTTCTGCCACTTTCTGAAACCAGATCTGCAGCTTCAGAATTGAGTGGATGTCCCTGCCACTGTAAAGGTGACTGTGGCTCCTGAATCTCTCCATATGGCCTCCTGAAAAAGGCAATATATCTAACAACTCTCTTGCAGCGTTGGAGAATTGACAAATGCTCTTTGTATTAGAACAGGGGACTTATTGTGTTCTCGCTGAAAAGAGAAATGTAGGCAGAAGACATATGATTTTACAAATCTTATGGGATAGCAGGTTTCCCTATTATGCCACCAACTGAGTGAAACTGACTTTGCAGCATTTCAATGTTGCAATGTACGACATCTACAAAGATTTGTAATTGCTGAATGCATATTTGGAGTGTTGCTAGGTTCAGCACATGATGCTGTGAACTGTCCTGGGTACTTTCATTCTGAAAACGGTTCAACTGTTCCCTCAACCTCTGGAATTCCGCTTTCTCTAGCTTTCTTTTCATTTGTAAGTGACTCTATTCTATCCTTTTTAGGTCGAATGTGGATGACCTCCTGTTCTCCTTCATGAAATCCTGTTGCTATAGTTTTTTTGCCCATTAATTTTATCAATCTGTTTATAATGTTTCAATTTCCTCTTAACTAATTACTTATTTTGTTTATCTTGGTATCATTAGCAAATTTGGCATCTATGACTATCTAATTCATTTAAGTTATTAATAAATACAATGAATAGTTGAGACCCCAACTTAGCTTATTGTGGGTCACTACATGGGGCACCCTGCCATTTATACTTAACTGCTCTTTAGTGCTGTTTTATCTCTTGCTCAGCCAATTTCCAAACCAGGTCAATAATTAGCTGTCAATTCCGTAGTTATCTTTCTATTAAAGTAAAAAAAATCAGTTGGGTTCATCAGATGACCTACCTGTTACAAATCCATATTGGATTTTAAGTGAATAAAACCACTTATGGTACATGAAGCTCTTGGTTGTTACAGAAGTCTTGACCACAATATGTGTACTGTTGATGGCACTCAACCTTGCTGTAATCCTGGTAATCCTACTGTGACTGCAATACCCATAGTCATTTCCTGCTGGCTTGTGTGATTCAGAAGAGGCAAAATAAATTCTTTAAATCTGGAAAACAGTCCATTTGTGATTTGTTTTTGCAGGAATGCATTGCAGCTATACTTTAAATGCATTCAGCAAAAATTGAATCAGCTGCATTGGAATTTGGAGCTGTTGTTACTTTACTGCATTGCTTGTGTCAGTTAATAACATTGGGATGAAGGGCTTTTTCCCGAAACGTCGATTTTGCCTGTCCTCGGATGCTGCCTGAATTGCTGTGCTCTTCCAGCACCACTGATCCAGAATCTGGTTTCCAGCATCTGCGGTCATTGTTTTTACCACCTTAATAACATTGGGATTCCAGTCACATGTAGACCTTGATGAAAATGATATCAGATAGATTGATTGGAGGGACGGGGGAGTAAATTTTGCATTTTTGTTTGCAAACCAATATTCCATATTTGTGCTTGTTAATGGGTTGAAAATTGATCCTAATTCATGATACCTTTGTATGTAATTTCGGCAGTTTCTTTTTTTATTGCCTGTAAGATTCTATTTTGGAGTGAACACAATGCCTGAGAACTAAAATGTTGAGGAATGTTTTAATATCAGCTGAATATTTTCCAGTTTCCATCTGCCTTAGAGCATGGATCAGTACCTGGTGCTATGATGTTGTGGCCATAACAGACATGGGTTTCTCAGGGGCAGGAATGGTTGCTGGATGTTCCAGGGTTTAGAGCATTTAAAAAGAATAGGGAGTGGGGAAAAAGAGGAGGGGGTGTAGCACTACTAATCAGAGAGGGTATCACAGCTACAGAAGCTTCCATTGTCGAGGAAGATCTGCCTACCGAGTCAGTATGGGTGGAAATTATGATCAGCAAGGGAGCAGTCACCTCGTTAGGGGTTTACTACAGGCCTCCCAATAGCAGCAGGGAGATGGAAGAAAGCAGAGGTCGGCAGATTTTGAAAAAGTGTGGACATAGTAGGGTTATTGTAATGGGTGACTTTAACTTTCCCAATATTGATTGGAACCTCCTGAGAGCAGAAGACTTGAATGGAGCTGTTTTTATAAGGTGTCTTCGGGAGGGTTTCCTAACTCAGTACGTTGACAGGCCGACGAGGGGAGAGGCCATTCTAGACTTGGTGCTCGGAAACGAGCTGGGTCAGGTATCAGATCTCGTGGTGGGAGAGCATTTTGGTGATAGTGACCACAACTGCCTCACATTCTACATAGCTATGGAGAAGGAGAGTATTAGGGAAAATGGGAGGATGTTTAATTGGGGGAGAGGAAACTATGATGCAATTAGACATGAGTTAGGAAGCATGGACTGGGAGCAATTGTTCCATGGTAAAGGCATTGTAGACATGTGGAGACTGTTTAAGGAACAGTTGTTGCAAGTGATGAATAAATATGTCCCTCTGAGACAGGCAAGAAGTGGTAAGATAAAGGAACCTTGGATGACGAGAGCGGTGGAGCTTCTCGTCAAAAG
>NC_057721.1:35127251-35135307 GCF_004010195.1 Chiloscyllium plagiosum
GGAACTTAGCTGTCTGGATACAGAATTGGCTGGCCAACAGAAGACAGCGAGTGGAGTAGAAGGAAAATATTCTGCCTGGAAGTCTGTGGTGAGTGGTGTTCTACAGGGCTCTGTCCTTGGGCCTGTACTGTTTGTAATTTTTAGTAATGACTTGGATGAGGGGATTGAAGGATGGGTCAGCAAGTTTGCAGACGACACAAAAGTTGGAGGTGTCGTTGACAGTATAGAGGGCTGTTGTAGGCTGCAGCGTGACATTGACAGGAAGCAGATGGGCTGAGAGGTGGCAGATGGCGTTCAACCTGGATAAATGTGAGGTGATGCATTTTGGAAGGTCGAATTTTAAAGCGGAGTACAGGACGAAGGATAGGATTCTTGGCAGTGTGGAGGAACAGCAGGATCTTGGTGTGCAGGTACATAGACCCCTTAAAATGGCCACCCAAGTGGACAGGGTTGTTAAGAAAGCATATGGTGTTTTGGCTTTCATTAACAGGGGGATTGAGTTTAAGAGTCGTGAGATCTTGTTGCAGCTTTATAAAACTTTGGTTAGACCGCACTTGGAATACAGCGTCCAGTTCTGGTCCCCCTATTATAGGAAAGATGTGGATGCTTTGGAGAGGGTTCAGGGGAGGTTTACCAGGATATTGCCTGGACTGGAGGCCTTATCATATGGAGAAAAGGAGGAGGAGAGGGGACCTAATTGAGGTATACAAGATAATGAGAGGCATAGATAGAGTCAATAGCCAGAGACACTTTCCCAGGGCGGAAATGACTAACACGAGGGGTCATAGTTTTAAGCTGGTTGGAGGAAAGTATAGAGGGGATGTCAGAGGCGGGTTCTTTACACAGAGAGTTGTGAGAGCATGGAATGCGTTGCCAGCAGCAGTTGTGGAAGCAAGGTCATTGGGGACATTAAAGAGACTACTGGACATGCATATGGTCACAGAAAATTAAGGGTGCATACACGAGGATCAGTGGTCGGTACGACATCGTGGGCTGAAGGGCCTCTTCTGTGCTGTACAGTTCTATGTTCTACCTAAGTCCTCAGTCTCTGCTCTCCCAACATTCTTTATATATCTTTTTAAAAAATCTTTTCTTGTTTTTTGTAGAGTCTCTCGAGGATTTAGCTCCCACAGTGGGTTTTTCAAGAATTGATCTAAAACAGGACAAGTTTGAAGTCACCATCTTTGATTTGGGAGGAGGGAAAAGAATCCGCGCGATCTGGAAGAACTATTACTCTGAGTCCTTTGGTGTTATTTTTGTTGTGGACTCCAGTGATGTTGATCGAATAGAAGAAGCCAAAGACATCGTGGCAGAGGTCATAAGGCATCCTAAGATATCAGGAAAACCTGTGCTAGTGTAAGTATCTCTGCTGAGCATAAATCATAGATGCATATAATAGGTCTGTTCCTATTTTCTTATCCAGTATTGGGTATGTGCATTCACAAAAGAGTAATAATTAGATAATATAATGTAACAACAACATATTACACTAAATTTTAGTAAGTAAAACATTTGGTCAGTGTATTCTATTTCTGTGTGCAACAGCCCACAATTTTCTGCCCATTTAAGTAAATAGTTGTTAGCTTGGATTATTATGATGAATTTGTTGGACTTTACAGATTTAAGAACCTGTATTAAAGAGGAAATTGCAGAATTTCTGGGATAATATTAGAACTAGTGAACTTTCCTACTTTTGAGGCCACTAATGTGGTTTATATCACCTAATGTAAATTGCATTGTTAATAGACTGTTTACTTTTAAGGTTTGGGTGAAGATTCGTAGCTCGGGTGCTCGTTGTTGTGGTTCTGTTCGCCGAGCTGGGAATTTGTGTTGCAGACGTTTCGTCCCCTGTCTAGGTGACATCCTCAGTGCTTGGGAGCCTCCTGTGAAGCGCTTCTGTGATGTTTCCTCCAGCATTTATAGTGATTTGTATCTGCCGCTTCCGGTTGTCAGTTCCAGCTGCAGTGGCCGGTATATTGGGTCCATTCGATCCTTTCAAAGACGAAGGACCCGATACCCAGCATGAGCAAAACCAATGTAGTGTACAAAATCCCATGCAAGGACTGCACAAAACACTACATAGGGCAAACAGGAAGACAGCTAACGATCCGCATCCATGAACACCAACTAGCCACGAAATGACATGACCAGCTATCCTTAGTAGCCACACACTCAGATGACAAGCAACATGAGTTCGACTGGGACAACACTACTATTATAGGACAAGCCAAATAGAGAACAGCCAGGGAATTCCTAGAGGCATGGCACTCCTCCACAGATTCAATCATTAAGCACATCGATCTGGACCCAATATACCGGCCACTGCAGCGGACAGCTGGAACTGACAACCGGAAGCGGCAGGTACAAACTACTATAAATGCTGGAGGAAGCATCACAGAAGGCTTCACAGGAGGCTCCCAAGCACTGAGGATGTCACCTAGACAGGGGACGAAACATCTGCAACACAAATTCCCAGCTCGGCGAACAGAACCACAACAACTGTTTACTTTTAACGTCAGTGGATTACAAGAAAGAAATGTGTGACAATTTAATTTTGTCCTGGTGATGAGTTGCTTATGAATGCAGATACAAACTAAACTGCCCCACTTCCAGTTCCCAGTTCAGATCAAAACAGTGTCCTTACAAATACAGCTTTTGTCTAGCAAGTAACCGGGGAGAGGGACGAGAAATCTGTATCGTTTGGGGTAATTGCAACTTGTAGGTAACATAATTCTGCTTTTCTTTTCCCCCAGTCTTGTCCTGGCCTCAGGTAGCCATCTGTCAGTCCTCACACGTTTTAAGTGCTACTTTCTATCATTAGGAGGTGGCAGAATTTTAACATCCGATATAGTCTGAATGAATGCCTAAGTTCTAATGGAGGGAGGGAACCGGTGATGATTTATTAATAAGGATTTTATTAGGTTTTGCATGATTGTGTACATATGGGGAGTAAGTAATCAGGATGATGTTATTTTACGGAGTGTGGCAAGCTAAATTATAGCTCTCGCACAAACGGGCTTACATTCTGTTTAAATACAGTTGACTTTTGGAGTATAACATTGGTATTAGAGAATGGTCGCGTCAGAAGTAAGGTTTTAGGGCATGATTGCCCATCCCTGTTTTCTGAAAATTAGCCTTATGACAAGTGGAAGAGCAAATTAGTTCTTTACCAATGAGGAAGCAAGTTATAGCCTCAGTACGTTTGTTACCACATAGAAGAATTGGAACCCGAAGATTTGAACAATGATCAGTGTTTGGACATATTTCTTAACTTTCATGGATAAATTTTATCAAAAGGATTATCTAAAGACTGCTTATGAGGTGTAGTCAGATTTTGGCAAACTTAGAAAAGCTGGGGACAGTTCTACGAGAGAGCACAAAAGGAGTTTATCAGGTTGAAGGCAAGACTGCAGAAATTTCATCTGAAAAATCGCCAAACGATGCTAGCATTTACATTATTGGACTGTGCCAGTGTATCAAGTATGGAGAAAGTTCTAGTTTTGATGAGAACTAAATTTGTAGATAGACATACACTACCAAGGCAAATGTCAGAGCACTGAAAAAATTGCTAGAACAGCATTCCTTTCCAGTAGCATTTATGTAGCACAAAGGGGAATACGACAGAAATTGGGTGACAGTGTTAGCAAATTGGTACGGCTGTCTAGCTACAGTGAGTAGTGGTCTGAGAGGAGAAGTATAATTAATAGAAATGAGGGCGGAAATGCTATTGATAATTTTAAGAAGTGAAGAGAATTTTTGGATTTGAAATAGTGAATGAATTCCAGAAATGCTCAGGGTGTGTCCAAACGATGTTTCAGGTGTGACTCAAAGTACTGCCATGCCTTGAACTGTCCCAAATGCTTAAGCACTTGAAACAAACATGAAACAGAGAATTCAGAGGAAGCAGATGAAAGTGTTGATCAAAGAGAGGACATTGTATTTTTCACAAGTGATGAATATATTGGTAGCAGAGCATTTCAATTTTGCAGTATTGGACAGTGGATGCATGTCTATTATGTGTGGAATAGACTGGCTGCATTCCCATCCAGACTCGCTAAGCAAAAAGAATCTGGAAAAAGTTAAAGTTGGGAGTTCCATCTCAGTAAAATCTTTGAAATTATTATTTTCCTCGTAAAATAGCTGGAATCATTATATCATTAGTGTGGATGTAGTGACCAATGAAATTTTAAAACAGACTACCAACGAAGAAAGCACAGATGAAACTGGATATATAAGAGGACAAATCTGTTATATTTGCAAATTTTTGAATTTGCAAATATATACAATTGGGAACATTATTTCATTCCTTCAATGGAATGTAACCCATCCACTGAAGACATTTTAAAGTATGTTATTCATATTGGGAGAGAAATTTAGAAGACAAAAGTCAATTGTGTAAAAATTACATAAGAAGCTGACCTATCCATCTTCTAAAAGATTAAACTGTTAGTAAAGGATGCAGAAATAATGGATGAGAAATACAAGAAATAAGTAAGAGATCTGAGATCTGTAAGGAATATTGAGTCTTCTCTGAGATTTAAGTGAGGTAGTGGCCTTGGATTTAAAGGTTTGGGGTAAAGAAGAAGAGAACAGCTTTATATTTTGTAGACTTGGCAACCAGATTTTGTTATAATATGTAATAAATATACAAAAATAATTGTGAATAACATAATAAAAATTGGATAGATGCCAGACTTGGACCGCCAGCAAAATTTTCACTGATAATGGAGGGAGTTTTCTAATGATTAATGCAGAGTTATGTGTGTGCATATGAATATAATAGTTCTGAATCAGGCAGCAGAAAGCCTTTTTAACAATTGTATATGTGAAAGGAGCTGGAAATGTGTTGCTGGAAAAGCGCAGCAGGTCAGGCAGCATCCAGGGAACAGGAGAATCGACGTTTCGGGCATAAGCCCTTCTTCAGGAAAAGGAACCAAGCAGTAATAGACAAAATAATTCATTAAAGGTTTTGGCACATTAGCTTAACTGTGAGTTATCATCCATGCTGACATGGGCGGTACATGCTAAGAATTTGTTACAGATGGTGGCAAGGTATGGTTCATATCAGTTTTTGTTATTAATCCTAAAGTTCCATAACTAATAGTGAACTCACCACAGCTTGGGAAGGGCCTAATTTAGTTATACATTTTGAGTATTTGAATGCAATTCATGCAGGCAGAAAAGCTTATGTTAAAGCCAATGAGTCAAAGAATCAGTGAGCATTCAGGACTGTGGCAAGGCCCTTGGAAACAAATTTCAATCTGGCTGATCATGTTTATTAAAGAGAAAGCGGCTGAAAGAATAGAGAAATCCAGGGAAGTTTATTGGTAAACATGGGTTTCCTCTTCAAGACTGTTTGATATGGATTACAAATTTATGAATTCTGAAGACGATATATAAAAAAACAAGGAGTGAGATACCTCTCATATCCAACTGTTGCATAGCTCTGAGGATCAAACTGCCATAATGAGAAGTTTGTCTGATGATCACAATGAGGTCAGGATCCTCCAAAAGAGCGACGAAATGTAATGGGGATTTGGAAGTTAAATAAATGTATGTTTCTAGAACTTTGTACTTCACAGTGTGATCTGCCACACTAAAATTGGGTTGATTTTGGTTTAAAGGTGAATCTACAATGCTTTACTGGCATTATAAATGATAGCTTGCAGCCATCTTTATGATACATGTAGATGTTCTTATTGTGTGGTATGAATAGTGAATTTGAAAACCTCCTAAGAGTTTAAGGCAGAATTCTGAATTGGAAGTTAGGCTTCTGTTGCCTTTAAGTCCATTGAATTGGAAATGAGGCAGAACAGTTCAAGTGTCACTTTAAACGGAATCCTATTTGGAAAATATTAGCCAAACTGATATTCACAAAAAGATGCAGCTGCTTCCAAGACTGAAGTGGAGTAATTGTGAAGTATAATTGGGCATCAGAATTGGCTGTTAAAGTGTGGTGTTCGGAAAGCACAGCAGGTCAGGCAGCATCTGAGGAGCAGGAGAGTCAACGTTTCGGGCATAAACGTTTCATCTGGAATGAGGAGGCGGGGGAAGGGGTTGAGAGATAAACAGAAGTGGTGCAGGGCTGGGGGCAAGGTAGCTTGGAAGGCGATAAGTAGATGCAGGTGGGGGATGATGGTGATAGGTCGGAGCGAAGATTTGAGCAGATAGGTGGGAAGGAAGATGGATAGGTAGGACAGTTCAAAGCAGTGCCGAGTTGGAGGGGAGATGAGGAAACTGGTGAAATCAGTGTTGATGCCGTGTCATTAATGGGGTCACAAGGCAGAGGATGAGGGTTTCTTCCTCCAGGCGTTGGGTGGCTAGGGTTTGACGGTAGAGGAGGTCCAGGACTTGCATATCCTTAGCGGAGTGGGAGGGGGAGTTGAAGTGGTAGGGCACAGGGTAGTGGGATTGTTTGGTGCATATGTCCAGGAGATGTTCTCTGAAAAGTTCCGTGAGTCGGCGTCCTGTCTTCCCAATGTAAAGGAGACCACAATGAGAGCAATGGCCACAGTAGGTGAGGTGTTTGGATGTGCAGGAAAATCTCTGCCGAATGTGGAAGGATTCTTTAGGGCCTTGGATGGATGTGGGTGCAGTAGCAAGAGAAGGTGCCAGGAGTGGACGGTGAGTTGGTGGGGGGTGTGGACCGAATGAGGGAGTCGCGAAGAGAATGGTCTCCGTGCAATATTGATAGGGGTGGGGAGGGAAATATATCTTTGGTGGTGGGTTGGAAGGTGAAGACAAGGAGGGTTCTATTCTTGTTGCGGTTGGAGGGGTGGAGTTCAAGGGCAGAGGTGCAGGAAGTGAAGGAGATGCACTGGAGGGCATTGTTGATCACGTGAGAGTGGGAATTGAGGTCCTTGAAGTAGGAGGCCATCTGGGTTGGTCTGGAGTGGAATTGCTCCTCATGGAAGCAGAATTGACTTGGAATCCAAACAAAGTTGGGAGATGCTAGGCATATGCTTTAAAGAAATACTGGTATGATGGGTTCTCAAGTGCAGCAGGATTATGATTGTACTTGTGGGAAAGGGAGGCTCTATTCTCATTGCAATCACCCACTCAGCTCCAGGTCCTAATCACACTGCAGCACCCTGCTCAGCTTCAGGTCCTGATCTCACTGTACCCACCCCGCTCAGCTTCAGCTCCTGATCACACTGAACCCACCCGCTCAGCTTTAGGTCCTGATCACACTGTACCCACCCAGCTTTGCTTCAGCTCCTGATCACACTGTACCCACCCCGCTCAGCTTGAGGTCCTGATCACACTGTACCCACCCAGCTCTGCTTCAGCTCCTGATCACACTGCACCCACACCGCTCCGTTTCAGGCCTTGATCACACTGTACCCACCGCTCTCAGCTTCAGCTCCTGATCACACTGTACCCACCCAGCTCTGCTTCAGCTCCTGATCACACTGTACCCATCCCGCTCAGCTTGTGGTCCTGATCACACTGTACCCACCCTGCTCAGCTTCAGGTCCTGATCACACTGTACCCACCCTGCTCAGCTTCAGCTCCTGATCACAGTGCCCCCACCCCTCTCAGCTTCAGCTCCTGATCTCACAATACCCACCCTGCTCAGCTTCAGGTCCTGATCTAACTGTATCCACCCCGCTCAGCTTCAGGTCCTGATCACACTGCACCCACCCCGCTCAGCTTCAGATCGTGATCACACTGTACCCACCCTGCTCAGCTTCAGGTCCTGATCTCACTGCACATCCCCCGCTCAGCTCAGGTCCTGATCCCACTGTACCCACCCCGCTCTCCTGATCACACTGCACACACACCACTCAGCTTCAGGTCCTGATCACACTGTACCCACCCCTCTCAGCTTCAGGTCCTGATTACACTGCACCCACCCCGCTCGGCTTCAGGTCGTGATCACACTGTACCCACCCTGCTCAGCTTCATGTTCCGATCATATTGTACGCACCCCGCTCAGCTTCAAATCGTGATCACACTGTTCCCACGCCGGTCAGCTTCAGCTCCTGATCACACTGCAGTCACCTAGCTCAGCTTCAGGTCCTGATCACACTGCACCCACCCCGCTCAGCTTCAG
>NC_057721.1:35137963-35142308 GCF_004010195.1 Chiloscyllium plagiosum
GCTCAGCTTCAGGTCCTGATCACACTGCACACACCCCGCTCAGCTTCAGCTCCTGATCTCACAATACCCACCCCGCTCAGCTTCAGGTCCTGATCATACTGCACCCACCCCGCTCAGCGTCAGCTCCTGATTACACTGCACCCGCCCTGCTCAGCTCCAGGTCCTGATCACACTGCACACACCCCGCTCAGCTCAGGTCCTGATCACACTGTACCCACCCTGCTCAGCTTCATATCCTGTTCTCACTGTACCCACCCCATTCTCCTGATCACACTGTACACACCCAACTCAGCTTCAGCTCCTGATCACAGTGCACCCACCTCGCTCAGCTTCAGCTCCTGATCACAGTGCACCCACCTCGCTCAGCTTCAGATCCTGATCACACGGCACCCTCCCCACTCAGCTTCAGGTCCAGATCACCCTGTACCCATCCAGCTCTGCTTCAGCTCCTGATCACACAGTACGCACCCCGCTCAGTTTCAGCTCCTGATCACCCTGTTCGTACACCGCTCAGCTTCAGCTCCTGATAACACTGCAGCACCCTGCTCAGGTTCAGCTCCTGATCACAGTGCACCCACTCCTCTCGGCTTCAGCTCCTGATCTCATAATACCCACCCTGCTCAGCTTCAGGTCCTGATCACACTGTACCCACCCTGCTCTGCTTCAGCTCCTGATCATCCTGTACGCACCCTGCTCAGCTCCAAGTCCTGATCACACTGTACTCACCCCACTCAGCTTCAGGGCCTGAGCACACTGTAACCAACCTACTCAGCTTCAGATCCTGTTCTCACTGTGCCCGCCCTGCTCAGCTTCAGATCTTGATCACACTGTACCCACTGCATCGGTCCTGGTCAGGTTCAGCTCCTGATCACATTGTACCCACTTCACTCAGCTTCAGCTCCTGATCACACTGCACACACCCCGCTCAGCTTCAGCTCCTGATCACACTGCACACACCCCGCTCAGCTTCAGCTCCTGATCACACTGCAGCACCCTGCTCAGCTTCAGCTCCTGATCACACTGTACCCGCCCCATTCAGCTTCAGGTCCAGATCACAGTGCACCCGCCTCGCTCAGTTTCAGATCCTGATCACACGGCACCCTCCCCAATCAGCTTCAGGTCCTGAACACACTGCACCCACCCCGCTCAGCTTCAGGCCCTGGTAACACTGTACCCACCCTGCCCAGCTTCAGGTCCTGATCACACTGTACCCACCCCGCTCAGATTCAGCTCCTGATCACACTGTATCCACCCTTCTCAGGTTCAGCTCCTGATCACACTGTACCCACCCTGCTCTGCTTCAGATCCTGATCACACTGTACCCACCCCGCTCAGCTTCAGATCCTGATCACACTGCACCCACCCCGCTCAGCTTCAGATCCTGATCACACTGAACCCACCCCGCTCAGCTTCAGGTCCAGATCACACTGTACCGACCCCGCTCAGCTTCAGGTCCTGATCATACTGCACCCACCCTGATCAGCTTCAGCTCCTGATCACAGTGCACCCACCTCACTTAGCTTCAGCTCCAGATCACACTGTACCCATCCCACTCTTCTTCAGGTCCAGAACACACTGCACCCACCCTGCTCAGCTTCAGATCGTGATCACACTGTACCCACCCTGCTCAGCTTCAGATCGTGGTCACACTGTACCCACCCCTCTCAGCTTCAGCTCCTGATCTCACAATACCCACCCTGCTCAACTTCAGCTCCTGATCTAACTGTATCCACCCCGCTCAGCTTTATACCCACCCTGCTCAACTTCAGCTCCTGATCTAACTGTATCCACCCCGCTCAGCTTTAGGTCCTGATCACACTGCACCCACCCTGCTCAGCTTCAGGTCGTGATCACACTGTACCCATCCTGCTCAGCTTCATGTTCCGATCATATTGTACGCACCCCACTCATCTTCAAATCGTGATCACACTGTTCCCACGCCGGTCAGCTTCAGCTCCTGATCACACTGCAGTCACCTAGCTCAGCTTCAGGTCCTGATCACACTGTACCCACCCTGCTCAGCGTCAGCTCCTGATTACACTGCACCCGCTCTGCTCAGCTTCAGGTCCTGATCACACTGCACACACCCCTCTCAGCTTCAGGTCCTGATTACCCTGCACCCACCCCGCTCGGCTTAAGGTCGTGATCACACTGTACCCACCCTGCTCAGCTTCATGTTCCGATCATATTGTACGCACCCCACTCATCTTCAAATCGTGATCACACTGTTCCCACGCCGGTCAGCTTCATGGCCTGATCACACTGTACCCACAGCGCTCTCCTGATCACACTGCACACACCCCGCTCAGCTTCAGATCCTGATCACACTGTACCCATCCAGCTCTGCTTCAGATCCTGATCACCCTGTACCCATCCAGCTCTGCTTCAGCTCCTGACCACACTGTACGCACCCCGCTCAGTTTCAGCTCCTGATCACACTGTACCCACACCGCTCTCCTGATCACACTGCACACACCCCGCTCAGCTTCAGATCCTGAACACCCTGTACCCATCCAGCTCTGCTTCAGATCTGATCACACTGCAGTCACCTAGCTCAGCTTCAGGTCCTGATCACACTGTACCCACCCTGCTCAGCTTCAGGTCCTGATCGCACTGTACCCACCCTGCTCAGCTTCAGTTCCTGATCACACTGTACCCAACCCGCTCAGCTTCATGTTCCGATCACACTGTACCCACCCCACTCAGCGTCAGCTCCTGATTACACTGCACCCGCCCTGCTCAGCTTCAGGTCCAGATCACACTGCACACACCCCTCTCAGCTTCAGGTCCTGATCACACTGTACCCACCCCACTCAGCTTCAGATCCTGATCACCCTGTACCCATCCAGCTCTGCTTCAGCTCCTGATCACACTGTACGCACCCCACTCAGTTTCTGCTCCTGATCACCCTGTATGCACCCCGCTCTGCTTCAGCTCCTGATCACCCTGTACGTACACCGCTCAGCTTCAGCTCCTGATAACACTGCAGCACCCTGCTCAGGTTCAGCTCCTGTTCACAGTGCACCCACCCCTCTCAGCTTCAGCTCCTGATCTCACAATACCCACCCTGCTCAGCTTCAGGTCCTGATCACACTGCACCCACCCTGCTCAGCTTCAGGTCGTGATCACACTGTACCCGCCCTGCTCAGCTTCATGTTCCGATCATATTGTACGCATTCCGCTCAGCTTCAAATCGTGATCACACTGTTCCCACGCCGGTCAGCTTCAGCTCCTGATCACACTGCAGTCACCTAGCTCAGCTTCAGGTCCTGATCACACTGTACCCACCCTGCTCAGCTTCAGTTCCTGATCACACTGTACCCAACCCGCTCAGCTTCATGTTCCGATCACACTGTACCCACCCCGCTCAGCGTCAGCTTCTGATTACACTGCACCCGCCCTGCTCAGCTTCAGGTCCTGATCACACTGCACCCACCCTGCTCAGCTTCAGGTCCTGATCACACTGTACCCACCCTGCTCAGCTTCAGTTCCTGATCACACTGTACCCAACCCGCTCAGCTTCATGTTCCGATCACACTGTACCCACCCCGCTCAGCGTCAGCTCCTGATTACACTGCACCCGCCCTGCTCAGCTTCAGGTCCTGATCACACTGCACACACCCCGCTCAGCTCAGGTCCTGATCACACTGTACCCACCCCTATCAGCTTCATGTACTGATCACACTGTACCCACCCTGCTCTGCTTTAGCTCCTGATCAACCTGTACGCACCCTGCTCAGCTCCAAGTCCGGATCACACTGTACTCACCCCACTCAGCTTCAGGGCCTGAGCACACTGTAACCAACCTTCTCAGCTTCAGATCCTGTTCTCACTGTACGCATCCTGCTCAGCTTCAGGTCTTGATCACACTGTACCCACTGCATCGGTCCTGCTCAGGTTCATCTCCTGATCACACTGCACACACCCCGCTCAGCTTCATCTCCTGATCACACTGCAGCACCCTGCTCAGCTTCAGCTCCTGACCACTCTGTACCCACCCCGCTCAGCTTCAGCTCCTGATCACACTGCACACACCCTGCTCAGCTTCAGCTCCTGATCACACTGACCCCGCCGCATTCAGCTTCAGGTCCGGATCACAGTGCACCCACCTCGCTCAGTTTCAGGTCCTGATCACACGGCACCCTACCCACTCAGCTTCAGGTCCAGATCACACTATACCCATCCCACTCTGCTTCAGGTCCTGAACACACTGCACCCACCCCGCTCAGCTTCAGGCCCTGATAACACTGTACCCACCCTGCCCAGCTTCGGGTCCTGAACACACTGTACGCACCCTGCTCAGTTTCAGCTACTGATCACACTGTACCCACCCCGCTCAGCTTCA
>NC_057721.1:35142808-35179560 GCF_004010195.1 Chiloscyllium plagiosum
AGGTCCGGATCACACCGCACCCATCCCACTCAGTTTCAGGCCCTGATCACACTGCACACAACCCGCTCGGCTTCAGCTCCTGATCACACTGAACCCATCCCGCTCAGTTTCTGATCCTGATCACACTGAACCAACCCACTCAGCTCAGGTCTTGATCACAGAGTACTTATCCCGCTCAGCTTCAGCTCCTGATCACACTGTATACAACCCGCTCGGCTTCAGGTCCTCATCACACTGTACCCACCCCATTCAGCTTCAGGTCCTGATCCCAGTGCTCCCACCCTGCTCAGCCTCAGCTCCTGATCACTCTGTACCCACCCCGCTCAGCTTCAGATCCTGATTACCCTGTACCCATCCCTCTCTGCTTCAGCTCCTGATCAGACTGTACCCACACCGCTCAGTTTCAGGTCCTGATCACGCTGTTCCCACCCCGCTCAGCTTCAGGTCCTGATCACACTGCACCCACACCGCTGAATTTCATGTCCTTGATCACACTGTACCCACAGCGCTCAGCTTCAGATCTTGATGACACTGTACCCACCCCGCTCAGCTTCAGGTCCTGATCCCACTGCACCCGTCCTGCTCAGGTTCAGCTCCTGGTCACATTGTACCCACTCCACTCAGCTTCAGATCCTGATCACACTGTACCCACCCCGCTCAGCTTCAGCTCCTGATCACACTGTACCCACCCTGCTCAGATTCAGGTCCTGATCACATTACAGTCACCCCACTCAGCTTCATGTTCTGATCACGCTGCACCCACTCCGCTCAGCGTCAGCTCCTGATTGCACTGTACCCACACTGCTCAGCTCAGGTCCTGATCACACTGCACACACCCCACTCAGTTTCAGGTCCTGATCACACTGCACCAACTTTACTCAGCTTCAGGCCCTGATCACACTGCACCCATCCCACTCAGCTTCAGGTCCTGATCACACTGCACCCATCCCACTCAGCTTCAGGCCCTGATCACACTGCACCCGCCCTGCTCAGTTTCAGGTCCAGATCACACTGCACACACCCCGCTCAGCTTCAGCTCCTGATCACACAGCACACACCCCACTCAGTTTCAGGTCCTGATCACACTGCACCAACTTTACTCAGCTTCAGGCCCTGATCACACTGCACCCATCCCACTCAGCCTCAGGTCCTGATCACACTGTACCCATCCCACTCAGCTTCAGCTCCTGATCACACAGCACCCACCCCGCTCAACTTCAGATCGTGATCACACTGTACCCACCCCTTTCAGATTCAGGTCCTGATCACACTGTACCCACCCTGCTCAGCTTCAGGTCCGGATCACACCGCACCCATCCCACTCAGCTTCAGGCCCTGATCACACTGCACCCACCCTGCTCAGTTTCAGGTCCTGATCACACTGAACCCATCCCGCTCAGTTTCTGTTCCTGATCACACTGAACCAACCCGCTCAGCTCAAGTCTTGATCACACAGTACTTATCCCGCTCAGCTTCAGCTCCTGATCACACTGTATACAACCCGCTCGGCTTCAGGTCCTCATCACACTGTACCCACCCCATTCAGCTTCAGGTCCTGATCCCAGTGCTCCCACCCCGCACAGCTTCAGATCCTGATCACACTGTACCCACCCTGCTCAGCTTCAGCTCCTGATCACACTGTACCCGCCCCATTCAGCTTCAGGTCCTGATCACAGTGCACCCACCCTGCTCAGCCTCAGCTCCTGATCACATTGTATCCACCCTGCTCAGCCTCAGCTTCTGAGCACTCTGTACCCACCCCGCTCAGCTTCAGATCCTGATTACCCTGTACCCATCCCTCTCTGCATCAGCTCCTGATCAGACTGTACCCACACCGCTCAGTTTCAGGTCCTGATCACGCTGTTCCCACCCTGCTCTGCTTCAGCTCCTGATCACCCTGTACGCACCCCGCTCAGCCTCAGCTCCTGATCACACTGCAACACCCTGCTCAGCTTCATTTCTGTTCACATTGCAGCACCCTGCTCAGCTTCAGCTCCTGATCACACTGCACCCATCCCGCTCAGCTTCAGATCCTGATCACACTGTACCCACCCTGCTCAGCTTCAGGTCCTGATCACACTGCTCGCACCCCACTCAGCTTCACCTCCTGATCACACTGTACCCACCCCTGCTCAGCTTCAGGTCCTGATCACACTGCACCCACCCCACTCAGCTTCACCTCCTGATCGCACTGTACCCAACCCCCTCAGCTTCATGTCCTGTTCTCCCTGCAGCTACCCCGCTGAGATTCATCTCCTGATCACACTGTACCCACCCTGCTCAGCTTCAGCTCCTGGTCAGACTGCCCCCTTATTGCTCAGCGTCAGGTCCTGATCTGATTGGGTGGTGAGCGATGGACAGCACAAGTGAGTGGTGTGAAGCTTTGTTTGGTGAAGGTGGGTTTGTGTGAGTGGGTTGGGTGATAGGAAAGGATGAAATGAGTGTGATAGGAGTCTTTGTTTGACAGGTGGGCATTACCGTATGTGTAAGACAGAGAGGAAATCAATTAGGACATGTAATTTAAGTGGGAGAGAGGAGTTGTTTGCACTGTGTATGTTGGAGATGAGGACTTTCACTGTGTGTAGTGAGGCTATGGAAGAGGGAGTGTTTGTCTGTCATTTAATGAGTATATAAATAATCTTTTTATATGTTCCATAAAACATGTAATATTTATATGATATGTTGCTTATCAGTGTTGATCTATACTGTACAAACTTCACTAATGTTACCCTGTGTGTTGCTAAGTTGTTTCTGGCTTAGTTTTTGTTGCTATCTGGGATCATGGCAGCATTTACTATCCATTCCTAGTTGCCCTTGAGAAGGTGCTGGTGTGCTGCCTTCTGAAATCACTGCAGTCTATTTGGTGTACGTTGACCCACAAAGTTATTGTGAAGGATGTTCCACTCCACAGGAGTTTGACCCAGCAACGCTGAAGGAATAGCAGTATATTTCCGAATCAGGATGTGAGTGACTCAAGAGGGGAGCATGTAGATGCTGCCCTTGTTCTTCTAGATGGTCATGGTATTGGCTTTGGCAGATGTTGTTTCAGGGGCCCTGGAGAGTTTCTGAAGTTCATTTTCTAGATGGTGCACACTGCTGCTACTGAGCATTGTAGGTGAAGGGAATGAATGCTTTTGGATGTGGTGTCTATCAAATGTAGGTAAAAACAATGACTGCAGATGCTAGAAACCATATTCTGGATTAGTGGTGCTGGAAGAGCACAGCAGTTCAGGCAGCAACCAAGGAGCAGCGAAATCGACGTTTCGGGCAATAGCCCTTCACGTGGATATTGCTAGCCTGGAGGAACTTTATCAGTGATGTTGTAGTTTATTTATCATAGAAAGTATCACAGAAACTATCTGAAAGCAAATAAAGTTAATATCTAGCTTTATAAGTTATAAGTAGTTATTACAGTGTTAGTTTAAGTAGTGATTATTGATGCTTTGTGGGATAAAGATTTAAATAGCTAAAGTTGCCATGTTCTTCTCGACCACAGGGCTGCTGTCTCGTTAGAGAGAGACATTAGTGGTGGTTAAACCTGAGGGTCACCATGCCTCAGCCAAGGAAGGGAGTTGAGAAGGAAAACCCTTCATGGTAACCTCAACCCCCCCCAGTGTGAGAATTTAACCCATACTTGTGGCATCATTCTGCATCGCAATTCAGCAACTGGTTTTCATTGTCATTGCAGGATTTTAAAGTCATCAGTCAATAATTTGGAATGAAACCTTGTGTGCTGTGTATTACTGAAAGGGAAATGCTTTTGGAAGATATTATGTAGGTATTGAATCCATCTCATTGTCATTAGTACAGGTTATTCTGTTATAATGTGTGTTTTGTCAACGCGAATTCTCTAACATGATTGATGTATTGGGGGTGCTGTTTCTCAAGTGTGAACTGTTAAAATGTGTGTTGGCTACAGTGCGATTTCAGCGGCAACACTTTAAACACTGCTAAAGAGTTATCTTTCTATAAAGCAGAGTTGCACAAGAAGACAGCTATCGTATTTTAGAAGAAATGACTATGTCTTGATTACTGCTTTGTAATTACTGCTTTGAACCTTGAGGTCATCCCCTATTGCATGTATTCTACTCAATAGACAGTAGGTGGCACTGGAGCACAGACGTATATCCACAAAAAGGAGTCTGCTTTCTGTGCAGTAACAAGGCAATGCATTAGATTTAAAATAGCTGAGAAATTATTGGCAGATGTTGCTCCCAAGTTAAAAGTGAGGCTAATGATGCTCATCATTACAGATGTGTAAATGGCACAACAGCTTCAGTTGAGGGACAGATTCTAGATTAGATTAGATTCCCTACAGTGTGGAAACAGGCCCTTCGGCCCAACCAGTCCACACCGACCCGCCGAAGAGTAACCCACCCAGACCCATTTCACTCTGAATAATGCGTCTAACGCTATGGGCAATTTAGCATGGCCAATTCACCTGACCTGCACATCTTTGGTCTGTGGGAGGAAATCGGAGCACCCGGAGGAAACCCACGCAGACACTGGAGAATGTGCAAACTCCACACAGTTACCCGAGGCTGGAATCAAACCTGGGAGCCTGGTGCTGTGAGGCAACAGTGCTAACCACTGAGCCACCGTGCTGCTGTATTCATAGTTAGCTGAAGATATTGAAAATTGTGATGAGTTTTCTCATTTCTCCTTAGATTTGTGCAAAAAATCATTCACCATTAAACCGAATTTTTGTGGACGATACAAATTAAATTGGTCACAGAGCATTAAGCTTTGTCTCTTCAAACTTAACTTTATTTTAACTGTGTGAGAAGTGTCATTTTGCTATCAAGAGCTCTTTCCTAATTGACTTTAAGAAGGCAGTGGTGAGCTGCTCTCTTGAGTTATGTGCTCAGCATTTTGTTTGGGAGCATTTTGGTGAGGTGATGTAGGAATATCTAGGGAATTAGGCTATTTGGTCATCCAAATCTATTCTGCCATTCAGTAAGATCATGGTTGATTTTCTACCTCAGTTCTGCCTTTTCATATGATTTCCGTATTCCCTTATTATCCAAAGAATTGTCAATCTCTGAATGCACCAAGTTCTTTGGGGAATAGATTTCTAAAGATTCACAACTCTTGTCTCAGTTCAAAATGGATGACTTCTTGTTCTGAGACTGGTCCTCTAGTTCCAGGTTTGCAAGGCAGGATAAACATCTTCCTAGCACCTACATTGTCAGCCCTTTAAGAAATATACAAGTTTCAATGAGATTACCTCGCATTAAAGAATAAAGGCCCAATGTACTCAATGTAACCTCATGAGGCAAATTCCCTGTATCAGTCTAGTCTCCCTTCAAGGCAAGAATATTCAGCCTTGGTTAATTGGCAGAAACATTCACTGGAGATCTTATTAATGTTCTGTTTAACTGTGTAGTGCTATTTAGTTTTGTGCTTCACTTCGATTATGTCATCTTGGAGTATGCATTCAGTCTCCTTCTGAACCTGTGCCAACTTTAGAGGGTTATGCCTATAAGACTGTTGCTTAATCGGAACAGCATTTCCTACCTCTACATCATGCACAATTAGGTTAGTACTTTGCAGTTTATTTCCGCATATCTCCCCATGTAATAGTAATGACTCTTTCAGGTCATTTCAATTTTCCTGTGAAAGGTAACTTAATAATTTATCCCAATTTTTGACAACTTCCTCATTGTCCAATTTAATTTGAGGAATGTCCAATTCAGAATCCTTTGAACTTGGTTCTCTCTGTGTTGTAACCAATAATATAGTCTCCTTTTGGCTTTCCTTCCCTATCAAAATACTTTTTGAGCATAATCACATGACACATACTGTGAGATTTCTTTCTGTCTTGAGTCCTTATCAAATCATTCACTTCACCCAATTTCCTTTCAACTTGATAAGGTCCACTAAAGTTCATTTTAAAGGTTCACCTATCGCTGGAAGTAACACTAACATTTTATCCCTGATAGCAAGATTGTGAGTGTTTTATTTTTTCTCTGCTTCCTGTTTCATCGTATGCTGTAATACTTTTAAATGCTGTCTAGCCAACTCCTCTGCTCTATTTAATCACTCTCTAAAATTTGACACACTGTCCAAATGTGTGGTCTCTGAATTATGACTTACTAAATTGTCCTTAATCAGTTTTAGCAGTCCTCTCACTTCATGCCCAAAAACTAATTCAAATGGACTGAATTTGGTCGATTCATTTGGTGCATCTCTGATCACAAAATGTACAAATGGAATTCCCATATCCCAACCATCTGGATAGTTCTAGCACTTGCTGCGACTCTGGATTGTACGCAGTAGATTTGAATTCTTCTTTTCCTAAGCTGTCCATAACTTCCTTGAATACTTTTCATGTAAAGTTTAACCCTTGATCTGATTGTATCTCTGTGGGTAGTCCATATCTAGTGAAAAATTTGAGTAAATCCTCTACAATCCTTTTAGCTGTGATACTGCGCAATGGAATGACTTTTGCAAATCTAGTGGACACATGCATTATTGCTAACAAATACTAATTGCCACTTTTTGTTTTGGGTAGGGATCCTACACAATCGATTAAGACTCTTGTAAAAGGTTTGTCAAATGCAGGAATAAGTTTTAAAAGTGTGGGTTTTATTACTGCCTTTGGTTTTCCAATTACTTGACATATGACATGTCTAGCAAAATTCAACTACATCCTTATGCTGTCCAGACCAGTAAAAATGTTTTTGTATTTTAGCTTCAGTTTTTCTCACCTGTCAATGACCCCCGACGGGTAGTTCATGTGCCACCCGCAATGCCTCCTTTCTGTAACCCACTGGCAATGTGACTTGATGAACCTCTGCCCATTTCTCATCTGCCTGAATATGTGATGGTCTCCATTTACTCATTAAGACATCATTTTTAAGATAGTAGCATTCAGGGATACATTCGGATTCTTTTTCCTTGTATACCTTTTGATGCAATTGCTTTAAATTTTCATCTTTCTGCTGTAACTCAGTTAATTTATTGGAGCTAAAGATGCCTGCTTTGTCATCTATCTCCTGCTTTGTCTCAACCATCTGATCACAGCTTTCTTATCTATACTCTTTGATCTCTTCTGTTTCAACTGATGATTGTGACCTTGTTACCACGCAACCAGGAAAATTCCCAGGATGTGGGTCCGGCAATAGTTCAGTTGTCTGACCTTCCACTGGCTTTTCAATCACAGTCAGCAGCAGTTCCACCAGCTATATCATTAGTAAGGACAAATTGTATTCCTGGAGCTGAGCGTTGGTCCAGTACTCCTATCATGACTCCTTCACTCTCATGCAACATTCTAACCTCACTCTATATAATTGAGCGCTTCTTGTCTCATAATAAATTCCCATTACTAGCACCTTTTCTGGCAATACTCCTTCAGCAGTACATATTTCCTCATCTTTCAACATCAAAGATTGAGAGAATGTTGTATCTCTTAATATTGTAACTTCTTTACCTGCTGCTCCTGGCCTATGCAAATAAACTCTACCTTCACAAGTATATGGTTTAAGAAGATCTGGCACTTCCTCCTTAACCAGCCTCCAATCAGGTTGTACATTCTGGTGCTGCTTTCTAGCCTCCACTGTCCTTTCCGTTACCACGCCAACAAAATTCACTGGCTTATCCTGTTTTCCAGTGCTTTTCCTAACCACTAACACTGTGATTTCATGTGGCCTGCTTTCTTGCAGTGAAAACACTGGAGCTTTTTAACTCCTCTATCCCCTTTAAGGGTTTCCTTTTTCCCTTTGGTAAGTTATCTTTATGATCTTCACCAAGATCTAGCTTTCCCTTTTCATGTGAGGATTTCTCTTTTCCCCAATTCCTATCCCTCACGGATTGAAATTGATTTGGAAGCCAAACTTTGATTTATGGACCAACTTGTAATCAGCCATTTCAGATGCTTAATTTTGCTGTTTTAACTCTCTGCTCTTCCACATGATTTTGCACTAATTCAGGAACTGAATGTTTGAACTCCTCCAAAATAATTGTCTCTCTAAGAGCGTCATAGATTTGCTCTATTTTTAATGCCCTTATCCACCTACTTTTGTTTGACCCTTTCAAACTCAATGAAGGTTGCACCAGGGTCCCTCCTTCGATTCTGAAACATTGTAGGCTTCTGGCACAGGCTCGTATGTACTTAAGATGGCTTTCTTCACCTCCTCATATGCCCTAGATACCTCCCCTGACAGTGATGCAAAGACCTCACTAGTCCTACCTACAAATTTTGTTGGGTTCAACGAAACCCACATGATCACTAGCCACTGCAATTGTTTAGCCATCTTTTCCAATGAGATGAAAAAGGCTTCTACATCCTTACCATCAAATTTAGCCAATGGGTGAATATATTAAAACAGATCCTCACCAGGCCTTTAGCTACCATAGGTTTGCTCATCCTCACTCTCTTCCTCACTAAGCTTACCTTCACCTTTCATCTTCATCCTTTTAAGCTGGCTTTCCTGTCTAGATGCCAATTTCTGAAGTTCAAGCTCCCTCTCTTTCTTCCTTTCCTCTCTCTCATTTTCTCTCTCCTCTTTTTCTTCCGCTAAAGCGATTCATTTGTTTCCTGTTTCCTCTGCTTTTAATCGTAATTCCAACCATTTCATTTCTGTTGCCCTTTCCTAGTCTTTTGCCTCTAACTCAAGCTGCTTCATTTGCAATTGACTTCTAGCCATCTCTAAAGATTCTGATGGTGTTTCCAGCAAATTTAAATGCTGAGCAATTGCTGTAATTATCTCTTTTTTTTTCCTTACAGAAGGAGGCCACTCCAGCTCCAGCTTATCTGATAATTCCCACAGCTTGGCCTGAAACGACTTTTGCAAACCCCCGAAGTCACTTCTTTCACCCCCAAAAGTTCCTGCTGACTGAAAGAGCCATTGTCATCCCAAGCACTGTTCAAACCAACCTAATTCAACACCCAGAACAAAAAACACTAACATCTACCACTCGCTGCCTTCGAGCCCAGCAACCCTAATCCTAAATTGGAACTATCAAACAAATCCCGTAAAGAGCCCCGGATAAGTTATGGACCAGGCCACACCCCTCAAAACATTTCAAGAAACTAGCCCAGACCCTAACTTTGTGAGTTGTTTTAAGCAGGAGTGCTGTAGCTGGCCCCACCACTTAGATTTAAACAAAGCAGAATTTATTTGCAAGATTACTGAAAGATACGCAAACAAAAGAGAACAGAATATAGAATAACTTAACCTATCTGAAAACCAAACAGACTTCCCAACTTAATGATACTGTTCTAAATACTTGCAACAATCCCATAAACACTCTTCGGCAAAAATGGTAAAATTAAACACAGGATCTTACTGGAGAGATGTCAAAGAGATGACAGAGAGGTTCAGCATAGAACACCTTATTTCTTTGACCTGCAGCCTCAAAATGGACTGACTGCTTGCTCTGTTCAGCCAGATTGTTAAAATCTGCCACCGTGGGCAGCACGGTGGCACATAGGTTAGCACTGCTGCCTCACAGCGCCAGAGACCCGGGTTCAATTCCCGCCTCAGGCAACTGTCTGTGTGGAGTTTGCACATTCTCCCTGTGTCTGCGTGGGTTTCCTCCGGGTGCTCCGGTTTCCTCCCACAGTCCAAAAATGTGCAGGTTGGGTGAAGTGTCCATGCTAAATTGCCCGTCGTGTTAAGTGAAGGGGTAAATGTAGGGGAATGGGTCTGGACGGGTTGCTCTTCGGAGGATCGGTGTGGACTTGTTGGGCCGAAGGGCCTGTTTCCACACTGTAAGTAATCTAATCTAAAAAAAAAGCCAAAACCAAACCAAACCAGAGAAAAACTGAGCTGGGAGAACTGGCCACTCCCCTTTCATTATACAAGTGTTTTTTTAAAACTTAAAAGCTTCTTCAAGTAGATCAAGCCTGACATTTTGGAACCCGTGTCTTATAAAACACTTGGGAAAAAAAAACAAGGACAATGCAGCCTTGTTAATGGAGCAGCATCATTACAACCTGCATGTTTAAGATTGGTGTGCAAGGACACCCTCTGAATTTCAATACCTTTATGGAAGAAGCATCAATTTTTTTTCACTGCTCACCATTTAAACTGTCTTTTCTTGCAAAAGTGAATATTTTTACATTTCTCATTATATTTCTGGTTTTGTTTAGACTACTTGCCTAACTTATCCATACCCCTTGTACCCTTCGTAATGCCCTTCTTTCTCATCTCATTTAATGTTGCATCATCACTCAGTTCTTTCATTTAGCACATTGAAAGAAATTGGAATTTAGCAATTGTTATCAGTGATCCATTAGGTACCCCTCTAGTTATCTCCTGCCAGCCTGCAGATGACTGATTTATTCTTACTTCTGTTTCTGTCCGTTAATTACTCCTCAGTCCAATCTATTCTGCCCAATCCCATGATCTCTAATTTTTGTCTAATAACCTCTGTTATCAAATGCTTTTTGAAAATCTACAGCCACAAGTTGTCCTTTATCTATTCCACTAGCTGTAACCTCAACAACATTCAGATTTGTGATCTATTATTTTGCTTTCAAAAATCAGTATTATCTGAACGTGGTATAATTTTCTAAGTGTTCTGTTTTGACATTACATTGTAGCATTTTCCTTAGGTAGCAATACCAGATTAACTGGTCTGTAGTTCTCCAAATTCTCTCTCCTTCTTTCTCGGATTACAAGGATATGTTTATTGTTTTCCAATCCATCTTCCAATCCTTCTTACAGAATCCTGGGGATGGTAAAGATCAAAACCAATTGTTCATTAGCCCATGTAAATGACTTTATCTAATGGTGTCTCTGGCTCCGATAGCTGTGGAAAGTGTGTACACATTCAGCTTCTGAAGGAGCATGTTGTAGCACTGAAGCAAGGACTAGATGACTTCAGGCTCATCCGTGAGAACGAGAATTTTCTGGACAGGACCTTCAACAAGATCATTACACTGAGCATACCAGAAGAGAGAAGGGAGATGACGATGAGGAAGGAAGAAATGATTCAAGTACAAGAGACCCCGGGGGAAGTACTCTCGTGAACAGGTTGAATCTCTTAGAAACTGTCGAGACAGATCTGCCAATCGAAAACTGGCGTGGCGGCAGAGCCAAGGAGTCAGACATCATGCAGAGCCATGGTAATAGAGGGCTCAATAGTGAGAGGGTCTGAAAGAGGTTTCTGCGGCAACAGGCCGGATTTGAGGATAGTGTGTTGCCTAACTGGTGCTAGGATCCAGGACATCACCGACAGAGTGCAGAGAATCCTCAAGGGTGAATGTGAAGAGCCAGAGGTAGTGGTGCATGTCAGAACAAATGACGTCGGGAAGAAGAGGAGGGATATTTTAGAGAGACTTTAGAGAACTCGGAAGAAGGCTAGGAAGCAGGACTTCCAGGGTGGTTATTTCCGGTTTGCTTCCAGTTCCTTGGGCTGCAGAGGGCAGGAATAGGGACTTGAATGTGTGGCAGAGGAACTGGTACAGGAAGCAAAGATTTAAATTCTTGGATCACTATGGTATGTTTTGCGGTAAGGATAAATTATACAAGAGGGACGGGTTGCACCTTAATAGGTGGGGGAATCAGCATTCTGGCAGGCAGGTTTGCCACTGCATCACAGGTGTGTTTAAACTAAGTAGTGGGGGGAAGGGTACAAACTGGAAATTCTAGAAGGAAGTTAAAGGGAAAATGAGAATAAGAGAAGTTAAGAAAGATAACAGAATCAACGGAGCAGAAAACTCTAGAAGGGATCATACAGTATGGTCAAGTGAAATAAGGATTGATAGGGAGGGCGAGGGGAGTAACAAATTAAGAATATTATATATGAATGCATGAAGCAGAAGAAATAAGATGGATGAGCTTGATGCTCAGTTGGAAATTGGCAGGTACGATGTTGTGGGGATAACTGGGACGTGGCTTCAAGTGGACAGGGCCTGGGAAATGAATATTCAAGGCTATACATGCTATCGATAGGACAGACTGACAGGCAGAGGGGTGGGGTGGCCCTGTTAGTGAGGAATGATATTCAGTCCCTTGCAAGGGGGGACATAGAATCAGGAGATCTAGAGTCAGTATGGATAGAGCTGAGAAATACTCAGGGTAGAAAGACTCTAATGGGAGTTATCTACAGGTCTCCAAACAGTAGTCTGGATGTTGGGTGTAAGTTCAATAAGGAGTTGAAATTGGCCTGTCGTGAAGGTATTACTACAGTTGTTATGGAGGATTTCACCATGCAGGTAGACCATCAGGGTGGTACTGGACTCCAAAAAAGGGAGTTTGTGGAGTGCCTCCGATATGGATTCTTAGAACAGCTTCTACTGGAGCCTACCAGGAAGAAGGCAATTCTGGATCTGGTGTTGTGCGACGAACCGGATTTGATCAGGGATCTCGAAGTAAAGGAGCTATAATGAGGTAGTGACCATAATATGATAGGTTTTAATCTGCAATTTGAGAGGGAGAAGGGAGAATCGGGAGTGTCAATATTGCAGTTGAACATAGAGAACTATGGAGCTATGAGGGAGGAGCTGGCCAAAGCTCAATGGTTCAATACCCTAGCAGGGATGGCAGTGGAACAACAATGGCAGGTATTTCTGGATATAATGCAGAAGATGCAGGATCAGTTCATTCCAAAGAGGAAGAAAGATTCTAAGGGGAGGCAGGGACGGCCGTGGCTGACAAGGAAAGTTAAGGACTGTATAAAGATAAAAGAGTAGAAGTATAACATAGATGAGCGAGAAGCTGGAGGACTAGGAAACCTTTAAAGAGCAACAGAGGATAACTAAAAAGGCAATACACGGAGAAAAATTGAGGTACGAAGGCAAACTGGCCAAAAATATAAAGGAGGATAGTAAAAGCTTTTTTAGGTATGTGAAAGGAAAAAAAAATGGTTAAGACTAAAATCGGGCCCTTGAAGACAGGCATTTATTATGGGGAACAAGGAAATGACAGAAGAGTTGAATAGGTACTTGTGATCTGTCTTCACTGGGGAAGACACAAGCAATCTCCCAGATGTAATAGTGGCTGAAGGACCTAGGGTAATGGATGAACTGTCGGGAATTTATATTCGGCAGGAAATGGTGTTGCATAGACTGTTAGGTCTGAAGGAGAAAGTGAAGACTGCAGATGCTGGAGATCAGAGCTGAAAATGTGTTGCTGGAAAAGGGCCTGAAGAAGGGCTTATGCCCGAAACGTCGATTCTCCTGTTCCCTGGATGCTGCCTGACTTGCTGCGCTTTTCCAGCAACACATTTTCAGCTGTTAGGTCTGAAGGCTGATAGGTCCCCGGGACCTGATGGTCTGCACCCCAGGGTACTTAAGGAGGTGGCTCTAGAAATCGTAGACACATTGGTAATCATTTTCCAGTGTTATATCAATTCAGGATCAGTTCCTGTGGATTGGAAGGTGGCTAATGTTGTCATACTTTTCAAGAAGAGAGAGAGAGAGAGAAAACAGAGAATTATAGACCAGTTAGCCTGATGTCAGTGGTGGGAAAGATGCTGGAGTCAAATATAAAAGATGAAATTACAACTCATTTGGATAGCAGTAAAAGGATAGCTCAGAGTCAGCATGGAGTTACAAAGGGGAAAACGTGCTTGACTAATCTTCTGGAATTTTTTGAGGATGTAACTATGAAGATAGACAAGGGAGAGCCAGTGGATGTAGTGTATCTAGACTTAGGGCATATGGTATTGGGGGCAAGGTACTGACTTGGATTGAAAATTGGCTGACTGACAGGAAGCAAAGAGCAGTGATAAATGGGTCCCTTTCAGAATGGCAGGCGGTGACCAGTGGGGTACCACAAGGTTCGGTGCTGGGCTGCAGCTGTTTAAAATATACATCAATGATATAGATGAAGGCATTAAAAGTAATATTAGCAAATTTGCTGATGACACAAAGCTGGGTGGCAGGGTGAAATGTGAGGAGGATGCTATGAGAATACAAGGTGACTTGGACAGGCTAGGTGAGTGGACAGATGCAGTTTAATGTGGATAAATGTGTGGTTATCCACTTTGGTGGCAAGAACAGGAAAGTAGATTACTATCTAAATGGAGTCAAGTTAGGTAAAGGGGCAGTGCAATGAGATCTAGATATTCTTGCACATAAGTCAATGAAAGCAAGCATGCAGGTACGGCAAGCAGTGAAGAAAGCTAATGGCATGCTGGCCTTCATAGCAAGAGGAATTGAGTATAGGGGTAAAGAGGTCCTTCTGCAGCTGTACAGGGCCCTGGTGAGACCACACCTGCAGTATTGTGTGCAGTTTTGGTCTCCAAATTTGAGGAAGGACATTCTGGCTATTGAGGGAGTGCAGCGTAGGTTCATGAGGTCAATGAGGCGGGACTATCATATGTTGAAACATTAGAGCGACTGGGCTTGTATAGACTTGACTTTAGAAGGATGAGAGGAGATCTGATTGAGACGTATAAAATTATTAATGGATTGGACACTCTGGAGGCAGGAAGCATGTTTCTGCTGATGGGTGAGTCCAGAACCCAAGGACACAGTTTAAAAATAACAACTCTATCCTCATTTAGAATAGAGTTGAGGAGAAACTTCTTCACCCAGACAGTAGTGGATATATGGAATGCTCTGCCCCAGAAGGCAGTGGAGGTCAAGTTTCTGGATACTTTCAAGAAAGAGATGGATAGAGCTCTTAGAGATAGTGGAATCAAGGGTTATGGGGATAAGGCCGGAACAGGATACTGATTGTGGATGATCAACCATGATCATAATGAATGGTGGTTCTGGCTCGAAGGGCCAAATGGCTTACTCCTGCGTCTATTGTCTATCTCATTTGTTAATCCAGTACTGCATCTTTCACTGGTGGTAATTTCTTTAATTTCTTCATTCTTGCTAGACCCTTGGTGCCTAGTTTGCCCAGAATTTTATTGTGTCTTCTGCCATTAAGATATCTTTATCTTTATCTTCTGTTATCATTTCTTTGGTCTGTGCATCTAAGAGCCCCAGGTTAACTTTCACTAATTTCTTTTTCACACATCTATGGAAGCTTTGATGATTTGTTTCATATCTATTTCTTGTTTACTCACTATTCCTTTTCGTTTTTATGGATTTCTTGCGTCATTCTTTGAATTCTAAAGTTTACCCAATCCTAGGGTTTGCTGCACTGTTTGACAACATTATACGCATCTTAATTCATTATTATTATTCTGGCTGTACCATGTATCCTGTGAGGTTTTTATTGTTTGAAAGGATGTATACTCATTGCAAATTGTGAGTTAATTCTTTAAATATCAACCACTGCTTATCTCTCATAACATCTTTAAGCTAAATTCCAATCCATCTTGGCAAGGATGGCCTTCATACCTACATAGTTGTGTTGTTCAGGTTTCAGCCCATCATTGCAGTCTTAGTAAATCAAATTTTAAATAAAAATCTGTCATAACTTGATTACTCTTCCTTGTTTGTTCTTTACTACAAGAATAGCCCTTTGTCATCGCCCAGAGCTACATCTAAAATAGTCTGTTCCTAATTCGTTCCTCAACATACTGATCTAGAAAACTATATTGTAGACATCCAATTAACTTCTCCCTAATGCAGTTATTACTGCAAGATTGGTTTTCCCAGACTGTGTGAAGGTTAATGTCCCCATAATGCATAATTATTGTGATAACTTTGTTATTTGCCTCTAATTAAGGAAGGCTATGGTTTTTCAGTTTCAAAAATCACCCATCAACATGTGAAAAACCTAAAGTTACAAATCAAAATTTTGTTATATTTGCAGTGTTTTTGTTCAAAGTTTGAAGACTACTTGAAATCAGTTCATTGTCATGCCAGTAATTTTAAAATCAACTGAAGAAATGGTTCTGTTATCATAACTTAATTTATTTTATTGAAATGCAATTACTTTACAGTCAATAGATTTTCTTTGAATGTGATTTAACATTTTAACTAATCAAATGTTATTAGTTCATAAATCAAGGAACAAGTACAATTACAAATGCTAAATAAATATAACGATAGAACTTGTATTTCTTTGGTGCTTTTCAGAATACATCTCAAAGCAAGACTAGCATGGTTCCAAAAACAGCAATGTGATATTGTTTGCAAGTCAAATATTGACTTGTACAGTAGGAAAGCGCTGTTGCTTTTTGCATAATACTATGAAATATTTTGTCTATTTCAATGTGTAAGTGGAGCAGTACAGCATTGGAGTATCAACCTAGATAATGTATTAACGTCAATGGAGAATGGCTTGAAACCAAGACGTGAATTTGAAGGCGAGAGTGCAATTTTTTACACCAAGGCTGGTGCCTAGATCCAAATAGAATCAAAATTTTAAAGAATTTGAGTTGCTACCTCATTATACCAGCTGCAGTTGACAAGAAAGTGTTGATAATGGAAAGAAAATTCTTAATTTATAGTCTATCATTCTGTGGTCAGTTTGCACAGGTACAACACAAATGCGGATGAGAGAAGCTCTTTAGGCTAATTTAATTTTTCTATTCATTGTTGTAAAATTAGTTTTCTCTCTCCCTTTGCTTGGTATCATTTTAGTGACGAGCCTAAGGTTTTCACATTGGATACCATATCAAGAAGACCGGTCAAATTAGTTTTCAAATTCAACCACTCAACATGATTACTGTCTTGCATATATTTCTTTTGAACCAAAGTTTCAGCTGATGTGCCCTTGTTTTAATAGCTGGACCTTCCTTAAGGGAGTACTGTTTCCCTCAACTGTACCGTTTAGTGTCTCTGTACTTTTTCCAGATCCACACCCAGTCAGCCACTTCCAGAGTGGGCAAGCCTAGTTGCCTTGGTTTTCTTCATAATCATACTGCTTGATGTCAGGGATCAGTTTGTAATGTCTTAAAGGCTTGTAAATTTCCTTTGTATTTTGGTGAGCACAACTCTGGTGTAGTCTGAGCTACATCCTGTACAACTTTACTATAACATCCTTTGATTTGTACTCCACTGATCAAACAAGTGCTTTTCAGAATTGTAATTCTTTTGTTCCCATATTATTGTGATTTAACATGTTAAAATGTTATTTTTCTCCCAGATTCCTTTCAACTGCATCCAGTATATATTTCTGCAACCAGTATATATGCATTATGCATTGTTTTCTTAAAATATTTAGTGAATTTCATACATATGTATTTAATTTATTATCATTCAAAATGATGGTGTCTAATGTGATATTGTTATTCAATTACTTTACAATACTATGGGTATGTCCAGGTATTGAGATTACAAGAGCAAATGTATATTATGTTTAATCTTTAAAATGTGATTCCATGACAAAAAGAATTGCACCTACTGCCTTTTCTTTGACTGCTGCTACAGATTTTTAACAAGGCAGTGTGTATGATGCCAAAATTTTGTAGATATTTTTGCGTTTAACATATAATAGTTCTGGAGGTAATTTGTAATACTCTTGTTCTATAAGTTAGTAATGAATGGGCTAGCATTTAGGACCAAAGCCTCGTAAATTAATATTTCATTTCCACTATCTTAATATACTATCTCTGTGTAGGGAATTTCAAGATAGAAGAGATGAGTGACACCTCGCATGACAAAATGGAAATAGTAAAGTGAAGCCTCAAAAATGAATAATGGCCACTTGGGTAGGTACCAGAGAGTGCCCTACACCAATGGAACCATACTGCAATTGGGGATCGGGGGAGGAATTGAAAGTTTTTTTTGTATGTAGTTTAACAGACAATTTTCAAGTACTGATAGAATGATACAATTCTATTTAGTATCTTAAAACCTCCTCAGAGATTACAAAATAGCTGAAATGACAGTCCAAGAAAATCTTCTTTCTTCTGATCTTTCTTTACTTCCCTTAGTATTGGATTGAATACTATTAAGATTAACAGCACGTGCCATTGTTAATGTGTAAAATGGCCAGCAAATTCATGGATTTAAGAAGAGTTGATGAGATCCAAATTTACAGAATTTGTTGATTGATTTGTTTGAGCATCCTGTTATTTTTAAGTAATTAATGGATTTGTACATCAGTTGCCCATTAGGCTTGCCACAGAAAGTTAGGAGTAGAAACTCTCAGCGTCAGTACTGTTTTTTTTAAACAAAGTGATTATTATTAATACAATGCAAATTAACTTTCCTGATCCAGAAACAATTATAACCGTTTTCATTTCAACGTATAATCAGTTGTTGTCAGAATTTGAAAATTATTTGTTCGTTTTTGTCTCTTTTCCTCTCTCTTAATCTAATCTATTTTTCTGTATTGTTTCTTAATCCCTAAATCTTGCTGGTTAAGAAGATACGCTGTTGTTTCAGCCTTTCACTGAAATGATGTTGTGTTGCTCTCATGATCAGTTCACACTTCTGGAAAATGATGACAAAATATTTTTTGAATTGCAAAGTACAAAAAGCAGTTGAACTTCCAGTCTGTGCCTCAAGTTATCAAAGTCTAGCAAGAATTGGTCCAGTATCTTTAGACACTTATTGATAGATATGTTGAAATGCTTGACAACAAGAAAGGCACAGTGCCAGAGACCCAGATTTGATTCCGCCCTTTGGCAACTGTTTGTGTGGTGTTTACATGTTCTCGCTGTGTGTGCACTGGTTTCTTCCACGTGCTCAGGTTTTCTCCCACACTCCAAAAATCACTAGGGGGACATTTTTAAGGTGAGAGAGATTTTGAAAAGGCATGAGAGACAATTTTCTTTACATAGTGGGTGGTTCCTGAGGAAGTGGTGGATGTGGGTACAATTACAATGTTTAAACAACATTTGGATAAGATGAGGAGCAGGCAGGTGGGACTAATCGAGTTTGGGATTATATTCAGCATGGACTAGTTGGTCTGAGGGGTCTGCTTCTATGCTCTATGACTATATGACTCTGAATCTATGTGCAGATTAGGTGGAATGACTATGCTAAATTGCCCACAGTGTCCAGGGGGGTTCAGGCTTGGTGCACTGGCCATGGGAAATGCAAGTTACAAGGATAGGGTAGGGATAAGAGTCTGGGTGAGATGCACTGTGTAGGCTCGGTGTGGATTCAATGGGCTGAATCCACGCTGTAGGGATTCTATGATTTGATGATTCTGCTCTAATTATTGAATATGAAACCGTATGCAGTGAGTAATATTTTCTTATACCATAATGTTTACATTAAAATTGAAGGACCAAAAAAGCCCTGCAAAACTCTGTATCTGTATTAAGTTATTCCCTACCTAACCTATTTGGAAGATAATTTCAGTCTGTCAACTATGTGATGTGTTTCCTGTGCATGATGCATATATTCACAATGCAATGAGTTCTGCATAAAGCAAATATTAAAAGCTAAATCTTCATGTTCAAGTATTTCAGAGGTACCTGAATTAAGCAGTAGGACTTTTTTTTTTGGCAAATATATAAAACAATTAAAAGAAGTGTTTCAGGTTAGCTGTCATATTTTTAGGCCAGTTAAAATAACAGATTGAGATTTGTAGTTGCACTACAATTCCTGTTTAATCAATATCTTTGCTAATTGAGTTTATTTGTAAGCTAATGTTTGTTTCCTGGTAGGTAGCAAGTAACTGCACTATTATTGTTTCGCTTCTATAATGAGGAGAATAGACTCATTAGACCAATAGTTCCCAAACAGTGAGCTCCAAGGCAGTACTGGCAGCCCTGGAGTGGAGACCGTTTGGGACAGCCCTGAGAGTTGTTCCAAGACACTTTGATATCTCTTTGTTTGTGCTTACTAATATCCATGATTTGAATGGCCCTTCCTAAAAAAATGTTCTTGGAAGTCCACCATTGCTTGCAAAATGGTTATGAAAAAATTCATTGCTCTGTAGTTACCCAGCTCTTCTTTAACTTCACCCCCCCCCCCCCCCCCCCCCACCGCCTCCCAAACTGACTTCAGGGTTACTGCAATTTTAAACATTAAAATTGGGTGGCAGTTTTGGCAAATGTTTGGGAAAGACTGCTTTAGCTTAATTTATTTCTTAGAGTGACAGGTTTTGCAGTCCAGCCACAGTATTCCAAAACCTGATGTGCTTGCAAGTGAATCCTAATTTTTTAGTGATAAATATTTGGCAGTTATTGCTGAAAGTCACACTGTTCCCATACATAACATCTAGTTATAAAATATTATGCACAACAAGGGAAACACCAACAGCACAACTTCCTGCATAGATTTTTCTTTGTTAATTTTACTGCTAGCTTGATATCATCCTTGCCTTTTTCTGTGTATTCTTTTGTGTTCAACACTGCCCTTTCAATATTGTTTAGGAAGTCCCCTTGCTCGTGCACCAAAACCGAAATCTGCACAAAAAGATCTTGTAGCTCTTTGATTTGATTTTCAAGGTTGATTAATTCCTTGTGGCGAGTCTCAATTTCAGACAGATGACCTTTAGTAATTTTGACATCACTGAGGAAGTTCTCATTGAAAACATACCATTTGTCATGTTCCACCATGTTGTTTAGCTCCTCTTCTGATACTTCCTTTCCAACAACTTCAAGCTGGCGCTGAATGAATTTCTTGCAATTTTCTTGCTTTGTATTTAGAACAGTATTGAAGTCTGACATGCCTGTCTGATATTGCTTCAACAGCATTAAATATTGTGTCCTCTTCATTCTTGAGATGATTGCATCTTCTCCAGCCTCAGCCTCTGATTGCTGTGCATCCTTTGATAATGTATCTAAATGTTTGTGAATGGACTCAGCTTGGAGTTTGATTTCTTTAACGAGGTTGGAACTGTCTTTTTTAATAATGCTGAACCGACGTGTGGAAGCCATGGTGGTACTCTGTTGACTCAGTTTCTTTACATCATTATTTAGTTCATTGATTTCATCTTGAATTTTCTGTGCACCCAATAAGAAATTCTCCATGACTGGCTCTTTTTCAAAAATAATGGCCTGTTGTTTAAAGTAAATACTGTCTTCGGTTTGCTTGCTTTCTTCACCTTCATTGCCTGTCTTAAGTTCAGCCTCTTTTGCCCGTTGTCTAAGTTCTTGAAGCCGATCCTTCATATTCGCTAGCTATGGTCTGCTACAGTAAATTATCTTTCAATCAGCACAAGTGCTGTGTCCACGGGTCCTTGAATTTGTGTCCTTGCAGACATTTTTTCACCTGTGTAAGCAGGAAATATTTTAAGAATGTAAAATGCAAACAATTTTATTTTATTTTACAAATTACTGTAATTTCTGAATAAAAGCAATGGGTTTACATTATGTTTTGTACAGGTACTTTTGGTTTGAAATTTTAGTCAGTGGGTTTTGTTGGATGCTAGTAGAAGGATTTTTATTCTGCAGATGGCTATGTTAGACTTTTATTGAAGAGTTACTTCCATAGCTTAAGACAAATTATCAATAATGATTAGGGATGAAAGACAGACAAAATGTCATACTAGTCTGGAGCAAGTTTCTTAAATGAGTTCATGTCCATCTAGTTTGTCATACAGCATCAGGTAACTTAGGTGAAGGAAACACCTTGAATGTTGGACAGCTTAATAAGCATTATTTTCACCACAAAGGTACAGGTATTCTGTAGGTCCATGGTTGGCCAGGACATTAAATCTTTAAATACCCATGCTTACTGTTGGACAATAAGTAGTAATGGCAAGAAACTTGAAAGTGTTTCTAAATGGATTTCAGCCTGCAGAGTTCGTAATTTGGGTAATAGATTGATTTCCAAGGCTAATTAACCTGCACAAACATGGACTTTACTACCACAGGTGCAATCACATATGTAGCTATCACGGCATAAGTTGAGCTTTTCTCTTGAATTGGGGTACAGGTTGTTTTGCTATAGCACAACTGTTGCATTCCTCTGCAGCCTTGCACATTAGAAATAATGCTATGGGAAATTGCTGTAGAAAATCGTGCTGTGGAAGATCGCTATAGAAAATCACTATACCCACTCAGTAGAAAGTTTACGTTATCCAAACAACATCCCCAATTTGTCAATCTCATTAAAACCAATTCGTGTTAACGAAATACGCAGTATACCAGAACAACCTGTATCACTGTGTTTTGTATAGTTTCTCAAAAAAAAGTGACGTAACCACACAGATTATAATTAGGAAGATTGTCTTTTGCTGGATGTAATGGTCATAGTCATACTTTTCACAATATGATTGAGGCTTACACAATTACTTAAAGTCTTGATAAGTCATCAACTGACTGTGGTGGGATGTGTAATATTTTACAGGGAAACCTGTCAAATGCAGATCAAAGATCAAGATGGACAGTCTGTAACTTTCCAGTCTGGCTTAGCTTTGTCTTTAGAATATTTGGTATGCTATTATTTTACCCAATTTGACATGAACATATATATAATTAACAGTGCAGATTGCACCACTTGAAAGATGAGCTACATCTATGCTCTGAAATGGCAAGTTACTCCATCTATGCAGATACTGAGCCAACCCGTGGGGAATACAATAGCATCGATCTCCATAATGTGGATAAAATAACTTTTGGTGCCTCCAGTAACTTATAACAAAATCAAACCAAGTATCATTTTCATTATATTTGAAACAGTTAGAAGAATAGTTCCTTTGGGTTTGTGAGGGGAACCACAGCTGATTTATGTCCCATGCCCTTTATATAACTCAAATAATGAATATTTTGTTATAGAAGTTACGTTGAATTTGTAAGTATGAAGTTCTTGTGCATATTTTTTGCATCAGAAAGTGAGTTTTTTTTTAATCCATCTGAAACATTTTGCACTTTCTTGTGCACCATAGTTTCAGCAAATGTGTAGCTCTACAACGTGTATATTTTAAAAATGTATTTATTAGAGAAGTTAGAGCACAAGGTGATGTGCCTTTCAAAAGGAAATTTGTAAAGTATGATATATAAATGTTTGAAAGCTGACAGTAAAGGTCAGTAAAGCTAAATATTATTTACAAAGTGAAAACGTTTGATTTTTTTCATTAGAGCATTGAATACAAAAGTGAAGTTGTGTAATTGGTTGATATTGGTTAGGTCACAGATGGAGGATTGTGTATAGTTCAGTCAGGAATCAGTGTTAAAATGCATTAAAGGTGAGAGACATTAGTTATATGTGCTTACAAGTAGTTGGCGCTATTTCAGTAATCACTTTTAAAACTAAGGTAGATACTTCTTTGAAAAATAAAGGAATTAAGGGGTATGGTGAAAATGCGGGTAAGTGGAGCTGAATCCATGAAAAGATTAGCCATGATCATATTGAATGGCTTATCAGGCTAGATGGGCCCGACGACCTACTCCTACTCCGAGTTCTTGTGTTCTTATCATCTGTCTTGTGTTCTTATCATCTGTTCCCTCACCTCCTTTCTCTTTCTCATAGAATTGGTCCTGGTATTAATTGCTACACTCTGATCTCTTTGGTACAGGTGTCAATTTAGCAAATTTAAACTATATAGCAGGTAGCCATGTCCATAATTTGTACTGCTGCAATAAAATGGTAACAGTCTGTAAATAATACTCAGTGCCATGTTAAACACAGGCATAGTTTTAAACGACAGTAAACAATTTATTGAAAGTATGCCAACAACAAGATTTCTCTCTCTGTAAAGGAATGCTCTCGACCCTTGGTAAAACAGTTTGAATATGGGCTAGAAGTTGGTCTTTATGTGTGTATTCATTCTTCTAGCTTTAAATGTAAAACCTGTTTTGCTGTACCAAGGAGGAAACATGTTTTTAGTTTCATATTTAAAGTTTTTTTTAATGTGAGCTTTTTTACATGTTTTAAAATCTTTTTTTAACATTATGTTTTCAATGATCTTTGAAAACCCTTGAAGTGAAGAGATGTGGATTAGTAGTTTGGTGCTGGTAAAATAAAACTCTGTTCTTACCTAGCAACAGGGATTCAGGGACACATAGAGACACAGAAAAATCCAGAAGGAAATCAGTGATTCAGTCTGTAGATTTAGTCCAGAGATTAGAGATAGGAATTTTAAACTCTAAGAAATCTAGCAAGACCACTGGGAACTAAGTTTACAGAGCTCATGTATCCTTTGAAGTTTATGTAGCAGGGGGTTAGTTTGCAATTTATTTGAGATGTCACAGGAAACAGTACCAACTGAAGTAAAAGAAACCCAATGAATGTGCAGAAATTCACCAGAAGGAAACTGGCTGCATCTGTGCAAACATGAACAAGATACCTTTAGTGTGGACATAGTTGTAAACCTTTGTTTGGGTTTGGAGTTTGTAAGAAAATTGCTCGGATAAAAGGAATAGAATGATGTGAATAATTTTCTGATGTTTTTAATGATTCCTGTCCAACTCTTTCATCTAGTGTCATACAGTTCGCATCTTTTTTCAATTCTTTGTGTTGAAAGTACATAGGCAGACTCTTATGTATGTGTTTTAAAACCCAAAGGTGAAGTTAATCATACCAAGTTTTAACCTGGAATCTGACTTGTTCGTTGGGTACATTAGCTGGGATCGAATTAGCACAAATTGCTCGATTTGCCCTGTATTATCTCGTGCTATTTAGCTTTTTTCCCATGATAAAACAATGTCCTAACTATCAGAAATTTGGGTAAATTCCACAAACGATACTTACTTTCAAATGTTCATGTGCTTTTCTAAAGAACGTTACACAGTTTTGTACATTAGTTTGAAATATATTATTTAAATGAAGTGAAACTTAGGAAAATAAATAACCAATGCAGATAGTAGGAGTGGGTAATAAAGGCTGAATTACATTGCCCATGTACCATGGATTGATTTTTAAAAAAAGATTGAGTTCAATATCCTACTATGTATTTATTTTATATTTTGAAAGCAGCTTTTGTTTTTAATTTGTCTTCTGTAGAGTTTGCGTATCCTTTCGATCTGTTGACTTTGCTGAATTTTGGCCACTTTTCTAATGAACTCAACTGACTGTGTCTCTTGAAGTTTAATCCATGGGGCATTTTTTTTAAAAAATGATCTTTTAAGTTGGTGATTTGTACTTATGGCTGATACTATGAGTCATGCTTCAAAACTGTGTACATTGTAGAGTTTGTCATAGTCCATGAGAGACGTACATAATAATGATGTCATATCAAGATGCTATGTCATAAATGTGGGAAAATCACAACAAACATTTGGAATTATGTAACATTAGTTTGGAAAGCTCCTTATTCCTCAGCCAACCTTGCAATAACTGGTAAGTTTGCAGACAGTAACAGTTGAAAAAGGGCCAACACAAATTTTCTGCTAGAGACCTTGACTCAATACCCAAGACTGACTTGCTGAGGAAAGAAGACAAAGGACTCATTGCTAATTAGCTTATTGCTAATCTTCCTTATGAAACAAGAAATAGGTACTGTTTAAGAAGTTTTAAGTATTGCAGAATCTGAATAACATATGTCCATCACAGTCATTAGTATGCCAGCTAGTTTTCAAACAAAAGCTGGTGGCAACAAACATTCTATTCCCTGTTCATCAATGGAGCTAATCTGTCTAATTACAATTCCATGTTTTCAGTTTGCCAATTATAAATCATAGCAATTACAGAAACTTGGCTCAGGGATGGGCAGGACTGGCAGTTTAATGTTCCAGGATACAAATGCTACAGGAAAGATAGAAAGGGATGCAAGAGAGGAGGAGAGGTGGCATTTTTGATAAGAGATAGCATTACAGCTGTGCTGAGGGAGAATATTCCCGTAAATACATCAAGGGAAGTTATTTGGGTGGAACTGAGAAATAAGAAAGGGATGATCATCTTATTGGCGTTGTATTAGACCCCCTAATAGTCAGAGGGAAATTGAGAAACAAGCTTGTAGAGATCTCAGCTATCTGTAAGAATAATAGGGTGGTTATGGTAGGGGAGTTTAACTTTCCAAACATAGATTGGGACTGCCATAGTGTTAAGGGTTTAGATGGAGAGGAATTTAAGTGTGAAAGAAAATTTTGTGATTCAGTACGTGGATGTTCCTAATAGAGAATGTGCAAAACTTGACCTACTCTTGGGAAATAGGACAGGTGACTGAGGTGTCAGTGGGGGAGAACTTTGGGCCAGTGACCATAATTCTATTAGATTTAAAATAATGATGGAAAAGGATAGACCAAATCTAAAAGTTGAAGTTGTCAATTTTGACGGTATTAGGCAAGAACTTTCAAAAGCTGTTTGCAGGTAAAGGGCACCTGGAAAAATGGGAAGGCTTCTGAAATGAGATAACGAGAATCCAGAGGAAGTATATTCCTTTTAGGGTGAAAGGAAAGGCTTGTAGGTATAGGGAATGCTGGATGACTAAAGGAATTGAGGGTTTGGTTAAGAAAAAGAAGAAAGCATATGTAAGTTATAGACAGGATGGATCGAGTGAATCCTTAGAAGAGTATAAAGGAAGTAGAAATATACTTAAGAGGGAAATCAGGATGGCAAAAAGGGGACATAAGATAGCTTTAGAAAATAGAATTAAGGAGAATCCAAAGAGTTTTTACAAATATATTAAGGACAAACGGGTAACTAGGGAGAGAATAGGGCCCCTCAAAGATCAGCAAGGCGGCCTTTGCGTGGAGCCGCAGAAAATGGGGAAGATACTAAATGAGTATTTTGCATCAGTATTTACTGTGGAAAAGGATATGGAAGATATAGGCTAACATGGTGCCACTGTTTAAGAAGGGTGGTAAGGACAAGCCAGAGAACTATAGACCAGTGAGCCTGACCTCAGTGGTGGGCAAGTTGTTGGAGAGAATCCTGAGGGATAGGATATATTTGGAAAGGCAAGGACTGATCAGGGATGGCTTTGTGCGTGGGAAATCATGTCTCACAAACTTGATTGAGTTTTTTGAGGAAGTAACAAAGAGGATTGATGAGGGCAGAGCGTTAGATGTGACCTATATGGACTTTAGTAAGGCGTTCAACAAGGTTCCCCAGGGGAGACTCATTACTAAGGTTAGATCTCACGTAATACAGGGAGAACTAGCCATTTAAGTATAGAACTGGCTCAAAGGTAGAAGACAGAGTGTCGTGGTGGAGGGTTGTTTTTCAGAGTGTGGTGGTGGAGGCTTGTGACCAGTGGAGTGCCACAAGGATCGGTGCTAGGTCTATTACCTTTTGTCATTTACATAAATGATTTGGATACGAGCATAAGAGGTACAGTTAGTAAGTTTGCAGATGACCACAAAATTGGAGGTGTAGTGGACAGCGAAGAGGGCTACCTCAGATTACAACAGGATCTTGACCAGATGGGCCAATGGGTTGAGAAGTGGCAGATGGAGTTTAATTCAGATAAATGCGAGGTGCTGTATTTTGGGAAGGCAAATCTTAGAAGGACTTATACACTTAATGGTAAGGTCCAAGGGAGTATTGCTGAACAAAGAGACCTTGGAGTGCAGGTTCATAGCTCTTTGAAAATGGAATAGCAGGTAGATAGGATAGTGAAGAAGGCGTTTGGTATGCTTTCCTTTATCGGTCAGAGTATTGAGTACAGGAGTTGGGAGGTCATGTTGCGGCTGTACAGGACATTGGTTAGGCCACTGTTAGAATATTGCATGCAATTCCTGAGTTATATCAATTCTAACTCTTGATGGTCTCCTTCCTATCAGAAAGATGTTGTGAAACTTGAAAGGGTTCAGAAAAGATTTGCAAGGATGTTGCCAGGATTGGAGAATTTGAACTATAGAGAGAGGCTGGGGCTGTTTTCCCTGGAGCGTCGGAGGTTGAGGTGTGACCTTATAGAGGTTTACAAAATCATGAGAGGCATGGATCGGGTAAATAGGTAAAGTATTTTCCCTGGGGTGGGGTGTCCAGAACTAGGGGGCATAGGTTTTAAGGTGAGAGGGGAAAAATATAAAAGAGATCTACGCGACAACATTTTCACACAGAGGGTGGTAAATATATGGAATGAGCTGCCAGAAGAAGCGGTGGAGGCTGATACAACTGCAACCTTTAAAAGGGATTTGGATGCGTATATGAGTAGGAAGGGTTTGGAGGGATATGGGCTGGGTGCTGGCAGGTGGGACTAGATTGGGTTGGGATATCTGGTCAGCATGGACAGGTTGGACTGAAGGATCTGTTTCCATGCTGTACATCTCTATGACTCAATGTAGTCATTGATTGATGAGATTTAAAATAACATAGTTTTTCCATAACATAGCTTTTTTGCCATAACATATATTGCTTATCAATCTGTTCAGAGATGTTACACTTCTCAGGAGCTGTTGAGAATTGAACTTGAACCTCTTGGTCCAGGGATAGTGACATCACCACTGCACCATAAGAGGGCCCTATAACATGGCATTTACTTTGCAATCCATCATTCCAACGATGTGAGCCTTATTTGCGGCAACACAATTATTATGATCACTAACAAGCTGATAGATTTATAAGCAATGCTAGAAATGGTCTTTAATGGATGATTGACATTTATTTCTACTCCCAGAGCACAAAGTTTGTTTCTAAGTCTCTGTACTTGCTGTTCCAATCCATCCAGCTACTTCTGGGACTATTCCCATCTTCACTATTTCCACCAGATTGTATGCAGTTTGTGGCAAATCTTTCATGTAATGTACAAGATCTTTAATTCAAATGTCCAATAAAGGATGGCAACAAAGAATAATGGCACTCATGGCAACAACTAATTCCATCCAGAAGTAGTGGAATGGAGGTGGTATTATTCATTATATCTAGAAAAGATATGCAGGAATAAGAAGATCCACTCAGTTAAAATGTCAAATTGGCCTGGATGATTTCAGTTACATATCCTGAATATTTACATGGGTTTCTCTAGGAATATGTGTTTTCAACAGCATGCTTTGTGTAATGCAACACTTCTCAGGAACTTAACTATTACCTATAGCTAGTTTTGACAAAATGGTCTAGCTGCTGCTGAGTTGGCTGTGGAGCAATGGTCAGTTATTTTTTTTTTCCCCTTTATTCTTTCAAGTGATGTGGGTATCACTGACCCATCCATAGTTTCTCTTGAATTGGACGGTTTACTCAGACATTTCAGAGGACTGCTAAGATTCAGAGTTGTATGCTGGCCAGAGCTGCTAATTTCCCTTCCTATGTGACAGTTTCATAGACACTGTTATGGAGATTGACTTTAATTTTATATTTCTCAGAAATTGAACTCATTATATTAGCTTCCAGTGTGGGAATTGAAACCCTGCTCACCATGCACAAGCCTTGGTCTCTGGATTACTACACCAGAAACACGACTGCTGTGCCACTGACGACTCCTGATACTGTGAAGCTGTCCAAATCAAGAACTAGTTTACTAATTATCTTCGGGCATGCAATTGTTTTAAAAAAAAACTAATCTGCTGTATAAACCGCATTCATTGTTTTCAGTCAAACATTGAACTATTTTTATCTTATCACAAAGTCATGAAATTATTATGTTGTAGAAGGAGACCATTTGGCCTCCGTTGCTGCACCGACTCTTTTATATTGTGCCAGTCTTCTGCCTTTTCCCATATCTCTGCACACCATTTCTATCCAAAAAAAATCCAATCCCCCTCTTGAACCTGCCTCTACCACATTTCCCAGCAGCGCATTCGAAACCCTAAGAACTCGCTGTTTGAATTTTTTTTCTCACATCACCCTTGCAAAATTAGAATTTTTCATATTGACAATAAAGAAAAGAATTACAGACATAATGAGAAAAGGTTTTGTTATATTTGCAGATTTGTAGCAAGTTCTCTGAGGGCTGGTAAAGCTATGAACTGCTTAGCATTGTCAAGGACGTCACTGAGGAAAGCTATGTGACTGTCCAAATAGCCAAGGGGAATCAGCAGAAGGCTGCATAATTCACCATGTGAACGCATTGAATATGTTTCCTGTTTTCTTTCAGGTCCTACTCATTCTCTTTGAAAGCCAGAATTAAGCTTGTCTTCACCATAGACTTCAAATGTATTCACATGCTAACAATTTGTTGTATTTAATAAAAGCTCCCACGTCACTGTTTATTCTTTTCACAATTACTTTAAAATTGGTGTCCCTTGGTTAATATAGAAAAGTAAATTGTGAAGAGAATATAAGGATGCTACGAAGGACTACAGATAACTTCATTGAATACAAACAGATCTACCAAATGGAGTATGATGTAATTGCCTATTTAGACAGGAAGAATAAAAAAAAAGAAGCATTTTAGCTCAATGGCAAGCCAATGCAGAGCTGAGATGCAAGTGACCCACAGGCAACATTCCCACTAAGTTGCACAGTGACTGGCATTGGCTGACTTCCAGTTCTGAATGGCGGTGCTGTGCACAGGTCTCAGACCTATGCACCAACCAGGAAAATTACACTGAACACTGACCACAAGTCAAGAAATTTCTAGATTCATATCCGTAAGAGTTTGGAAAAGTAAGAGATGAAATGTGTCAGGTCCAGAAGGGGTTTGACAGTGTGGATGTGGGCTAGGAATCACTGCTCAAAAATGAGATATTTTTTCACAGATTAATTTACAGATGAGAATTTTTGCTCTGAGGGTTGAGAATCTTTGGAACACTTTACCTCAAATGTATTGGAAACTGAGACATTGAATATTTTTGATGCAGAGGTAGATTGATTTATAGTAAGTATGAGAGCCAAAGGTTATTGGGGTAAGTGGGAAAGTGCATTGAAGTTTAGAATCGGATCAACAATCATCTTATTAAATGACGGAGCTGGATTATGGAGTCAAATGACCTAATCCTGCTCCTAACTCTTCCAGGAATCCATGTACATAAATCACAAAAGGCTAGGATGCAAAAAGTAAACAAGAAAACCAGCAGAATTTTATTATTTATTGTAAGGGGAATTGAATACAAAAGTAGTGTGGTTATGCTTCAGTTATATACACTGCTCTGGTGAGACCGCAAGCAACGTTCCCACTAAGTTGCACAGTGACTGGCATTGGCATGCTGATCGGGGTACTGACTTCCAGTTCTGAATGGCGGTGCTGTGCACAAGTCTCAGACCCATGCACCAACCAAGAAAATTAGACAGAACACACCACAAATCATAAAAATCTGTACTTTATTGCTGTCCTTATTTAAAGATGTAAACGTGGTAGAGACAGTTCAGAGAAGACTACTACCTGGAATGGTGTAGATTGTTTTATGAGGAAAGGTTTGACAGGCTAAACTTGTATCTAAAAACCAAAAGAACTGTTGATGCTGTATATCAGAGGAGAAAGTGAGGTCTGCAGATGCTGGAGATCAATACTGAAAATGTGTTGCTGGAAAAGCACAGCAGGTCAGGCAGCATCCAGGGAACAGGAAGGGCTTATGCCCGAAACGTCGATTCTCCTGTTCCCTGGATGCTGCCTGACCTGCTGCGCTTTTCCAGCAACACATTTTCAGCTATATATCAGAGACAAAATAGAAATTGCTGGATAAGCTCAGCATGTCTGGCAGCATCTGTTGAGAGCAATCACTGTTAACATTTCACGTCCCGTGACCCTTCCTCAGAAAACTTGACCTGAAACGTTAACTCTAATTTCTTGCCACAGATGCTGCCAGGCCTTTTCCAGCAATTTCTAGACTCATGTCCACAAGAGTTTGGAAAAGTAAGAGATGAAATGTGTCTGGTCCAGAAGGGGGTTGATGGTGTGGATGTGGGTTAGGAATCACTGCTTAAAAATGAGATATTTTTTCACAGATTAATTCACAGATGAAAATATTTGCTCTGAGGGTTGAGAATCTTTGGAACGCTTTACCTCAAATGTGTTGGAAACTGAGACATTGAATATTTTTAATGCAGAGGTAGATTGGTTTATAGTAAGTATGAGGGCAAAAAGTTATTAGGGATAAGTAGGAAAGTGCATTGAAGTTTAGAATCGAATCAACAATTATCTTATTAAATGATGGAGCTGGATTATGGAGTCAAATGACCTAATCCTACTCTTAACTCTTAAGGATCTTTGTCACACTATTAAAAAGCTGTGCCACAATCAACATATATTACGTTTCACAAAATATATATTGACAAAGTCTGAAAGTTTTTCAAAGAACACCAGTACATTTAATAGGCAAGATTTCTCTCTTTCAAGTTCATGCTGACTCTTTTTATTTACAGAAATGTTCATCTCCCTCTTTCAGATTCCTTCTAATTCTTTACCCATAACAGATGTTGGACTCTGCCCCATTTTTTTCTGGGCTGTCACTGTGCTTTTTAAAGATTAAAGATAAACACCAGCTCCTGATTGTTATACTTGCTGCTTTCCAATCTTTGAGGGTTTTCATTTCTAATTCCTTAAACGTAATGTCAAGATGATTACTGATTTGTGTTGGGTGAAGTTCCTTGTATAAAGTTCGTTGACCTGTGCTGCCTGTGCCCATTTTCTTTCCTTACATTGTCAGTGATCAGCTTATCTGAAATTTCTTCTAATTAGTTTCTGTGTTCTCCCTCTCAAATCAGCCATTAACCTGTATGTTTGGAGACTGTTCTAGTTTTTTCTAAAAAAAAGTAAAGAGTAATTTATCTTGCACACAGTGAAACCAAAGTTACTGAAAAAGCTCAGCTGGTCTTGCAGGATCTGTGCAGAGAAATCAAAGTTAATGTTTCTGGTCCAGTGACCCTTCCTCAGAACCAATTCCTCAGAACCAGTTCTGAGGAAAGGTCACCGGACCTGAAATGTTAACTTTGATTTCTCATCACAGATGCTGCCAGATCAGCTGAGCTTTTCCAGCAACTTCTGTTTTTATTTCCAATTCACAGCATTTGCAGTTCTTTCAGTTTTTAATTTATCTTGCACACTTGCTATCCTTGTTTGTGCTGTTTGCTATCCCAACTTCATTTTAAATTTGGTTTTCCTAATGAGCCTCTTAACCACATTGCCTAGTTTTTATATCTTTCTCAATCAAATTGTACTGTCCATAGAATTATACATAAGGACCAACCTTTTTTCCCCTTATTCCCCCAATGATATGTTTCATTTGCTATCCACTGTATTTCCAAACACAAATCAATTTTAACCTTTCTTTTCTCTGCAACAGTGTTGACTAGTTTCCTGAGTTGCCCCTAAATACAGCCCTCGTAAAACTGAATTCTGAAATCGAACTTTTTCTCTTTTCTACCACAAACCTAAAGTTAAACTCCTCATGATAACTGCTACCAAGATGTTATCTTACTGTCGCCTGCTTTACCATCTCCTAATGGTTATAACAATTGCAATGAAACAGAATCTTTTACTTTAGGTAAACATTTCACGGCATTTCACTGGAGCATAATCAGATAAAAATTGACACAGCCACAGGAAGGAATCTAAAAGAGATGGTGACGTAGTTGTCATGTCATTGTGCTCGTAATCCTGCTCTGGAAACCTAGGTTCCAGTTATACCACATTGAAATTTGTATTCAAATAATAAAAATTTGGCATTAAAACTAGTCTAGTGGTGACTGCAAAAATATTAGTTGTTGTTAAAACCCATCAGATTCATTAACATCCTTTCAAGGAGGAAATCTGCTGTTTTTGCCTGTTCTCACCTACATGTGATTCCAGACCTGTAGTTTTGTATACCCACTACAAAGCATAAGAAAAGGAATAAAGCCAGACCTTCTGTCATTGACTTATTTATACCTGTTTATAATATATTCCTATCATATTTGGAGTTTAGTTGTCAAAATTGTCACAAAATATGGGTGTGAATTAGTGTTGGTGAGGGGCTTAAGAAACTATCTCTTCCAGAGCAGAGACCTAATCCAGCATGTCAGAAAGCAGGGTCCCCCTGGACTGTAATGGAAAATTGTTTTTACTGTGGTGGTTTGCGACACATTGGGTAAACATTGAAAAACATCAGCTTGTTTTTGATTCAGCATAATCAGTGAAATATAGTTTAAGTATGACCTAATCTCTTGTTTGTTCCAGAACATGATGTTTTAAGAAAGTATCCCAAAAAACATTCTATGAACTCCTCAGCTCGGCTACCTTTGCACACTAAAGGATCAGGCTCAAGAGGCTGAATTGCCTATTCCTGCTTCTAGTTCAAATTTGATTTTTTTCAGTCTATAAGTAGATTAAAATTCCCCATGATTGTCCCCTTTCTTTTCTGACAAGCTCTCAATTGTTCTTCCTTTAATACTTGATCTTGCCATGTCATTACTATTATGGAGCTTATACAATGCTTTCACAAGTGATTTCTTGACTGTTATCGTTTTCTTATCTCTACTCAAACCACTCTTGTGTACTGGTTTCTTTATCCTAAATCAGAATCTCTATTATACTACTGTGTGTGATCCCCAGTTCTGCACTAAACCTCTGTCCTGCTTCATTTCCTTAGTTTTGGAATAGGGTAAAGTATTTAAATATATGACAATAAATTTATGATCTTTTATGATTTGTAAACTTACATAACAAAATTAATGTTAACCACATATTACTTGGCACATGCAACTTAAAACATTCTTAAAACATCTATAATCAGTGTACAGTACCTTATGCAATCAAACTAGAATTAATGGCGTTTGTTCAGAATCTCAGCTGAAATTGTGGCTCCCTGGATATAAAGTGAGGAATCTATGCATTGTAGCTTCCATGGTGTGCTTGAAGTCTCTTAACAGCAAGCTGCATTTTAAGACCACAATGGCTTTCCTTTAATAGTTGTGCATGTTGTAAACATTAGTGGGGAAGCAACTTCCGACTGCATTAAGTGTTGTGAGTTCTCAGACTTCGAAACCTGGCAATCCTCCAAAGAAGATGTGATCGGACTGTTTGGATGTTTAAATGACGTCAAGAACAAGAAAATTTCTTCATGTCATTTCCTGCTCTGGGAATCTGGTTCTGCCTGTGGGGAGCCTTTCAGAGGAGTACAGTTCTTTGTCAGCTGTCCAATAGCTTAAAGCCTATAGAAAGAATTCCAAAACCCTCAGTATGAAGTATTAAGTAATATAGTTCAGAAAGAAGAAACACCCTGACCAATAACTTTATATAATTTTAATATATCTAGACCCCTAATAATATTGTGCCACATTTTGTATTTCAAGCTAAAATATTAAATACTAATTTGGGATGGCACAGCCTGATAAGCAAGACCTTTCCCAAAGGAACAGTAGTTTCACTGATGTAATTTACAAATGCATGGTTGACAAGGCATCACAGTAATTTGCACTATAGTCATAATTTACTGCATTGAAAATAGTTTACCAAAAAGTTATTTTCTAAGGTCAATTTAGTGCTTATAAATCTGGCCTCTATTTAGCACAAATTGTGTATTTCGTTTGCATTGAAATTTTGTGCAAACAGTTGTTTTACAGCATTGTGCATACAGCCTCCTATTTTCCGTGAATTATGGTCAGTTATTTAAAAGCATATGGATTGCAGTAACTGTTTAACATCTAAGGGCAAGAAGGACAATTGTTTACTTTATAAAGAAGGACAATCATTTACTTCATAAATAAAATGAACAAACATCATTGTTTCATATTCCCCTTTTAATTGTATTGGCTTACATTAAACCATTGAATGCTAAAGAAGTAACCAGTAAAATTGACTGAGAGAGTGAATGTTGTAATGCAAGAGAAATAACTGCATTAGGTAGGTCATCTCAAGTTGCTAAAGCACTTGGTTTGGTTGAATCAGTACATGTGGTGATTAATTTTCTTCAACAAAATATTATTTTTAACAAAATAGGAGAAAAAGTAGTACAAAGAAAATTAATTAATATTTGTTTTTATAATAGTGGGTTGAAATTCTGAACCAGAATAGAAAGTCTTATAAATATACTTCAAGCTTGGATATGCAATTACAAATCTACAACTTGATCAATTTGGTAACTGGATAAAATTAATTTTTCAATGAATATTATTATGGAAAAGGAGTTTTTCTGAAATGCAGTTTTCTTCATACCATGACAATTAGGCAAGAGCAAAGTATTCTATCACACTCTTGACTTGTGTCTTGTGGGTGATGGACAGGCTTTGGGATGTCATGAGACAAGTTAGTTTTTGCAAGATTTCTAACATTTGAACCTGTCCTTATAGTTCATTTCAGCTTCTGGTCAACTTTGCCAGAACAGAAATGTTTTGATATTTGTTCATACAATGTGAACATTGCTGATTAGGTGAACATTTATTGCACATCCCCAACTGTCCTTGTGAACAGAACAATGAGCTGTCGTCTTGAACTGCTGTAATTTATATGTGTAGATGCCCATACCAAGAAATGTCTGAGAGGAAGTTCTGCAATTTTAATGCAGCCAAATTAAAGGCACACAATAAAATTCTAAGACAAGATTGTGTGTGTAGCTTGGAACGGAACTTGCAGGTGGATTTGTAGGAACTTGTAGGCAGCTGCTGTTCTCTTTCTAGATGGTCGAGATTGCAGGTTTGGAAGGTGCTGTCAAAAGAGCCTTCCTGAATTGTTGCAGTCTGACTTGTAGATAGTGCGTACTATTGCCAAAATATGCTGTGGTAGAGAGAGAGAATGTTTAAAGGGCTGATCAAAGGGGCTGCTTTCTCTTATTGTTTTGAGTTTCTTTAGCTGAAAGAGCTGCACTCATCCAGGTGGAAAGTATTCCATTATCATCTTGACTTCTGCCTGAGTTGATTAATTTGGCATTTGTTTTATTTGTATGGAGCATACATTTGCCATCAGAGTTTTTAGGATACTTTTCATTTATGCAGTAGCCATGCAAGATTTTCGTTTAGGCAACTTACCAGCCTTCTGGACTCAACATTGGCTTCTGTCACAGATATTAACTACTCCCATGTGTCTTTGTTTTGAATAGCAAATGCTGGTAAATAAACTTGCGGTTGCCATTTAGTAGCAGTGAAAGTAACATATCATCTCTGCTGGAGCAGGCTGTGGAACAGCATGACATACTTTATAGGTATGAGAGGTGTAACCAACAATAGAAAATACATTCTAATACATAGAAATCACCACAATTCACCACTGAGCTGATGTGTGATACATCAGGATGGTTTATCCTCTATCCGGGAGAAAGTGAGGTCTGCAGATGCTGGAGATCAAAGTTGAAACTTTATTGCTGGAACAGCACAGCAG
>NC_057721.1:35180184-35199986 GCF_004010195.1 Chiloscyllium plagiosum
AAAGTAATGGAAAGGGTACTGAGTGATAGGATTTATGAGTATCTGGAAAGACGCTGCTTGATTAGGGACAGCCAGCACGGATTTGTGAAGGGTAGGTTTTGCCTTACAAGTCTGATTGAATTCTTTGAGGAGGTGACCGAGCATGTGGATGAGGGTAGAGCAGTGGATGTAGTATACATGGATTTTAGTAAGGCATTTGATAAGGTTCCCCATGGTAGGCTTATGTGGAAAGTCAGGAGGCATGGGATAGTGGGAAGTTTGGCCAGTTGGATAGAGAACTGGCTAACCGGTCGAAGTCAGAGAGTGGTGGTAGATGGTAAATATTCAGCCTGGAGCCCAGTTACAAGTGGAGTTCTGCAGGGATCAGTTCTGGGTCCTCTGCTGTTTGTAATTTTTATTAATGACTTGGAAGAGGGAGTCGAAAGGTGGGTCAGTAAATTTGCAGACGATACGAAGATCGTTGGAGTTGTGGATAGTAAGGAGGGCTGTTGTCGGCTGCAAAAGGACTTAGATATGATGCAGAGCTGGGCTGAGGAGTGGCAGATGGAGTTCAACCCTGCCAAGTGTGAGGTTGTCCATTTTGGAAGGACAAATAAGAATGCAGAATACAGGGTTAACGGTAGGGTTCTTAGTGAGGTGGAGGAACAGAGGGATCTTGGGATCTATGTTCATAGATCTTTGAAAGTTGCCACTCAGGTGGATAGAGCTTGTAAGAAGGCCTATGGTGTATTAGCGTTCATTAGCAGAGGGATTGAATTCAAGAGACGTGAAGTGATGTTGCAGCTGAACAGGACCTTGGTTAGGCCATATTTGGAGTCCTGTGTGCAGTTCTGGTCGCCTCATTTTAGGAAAGATGTGGAAGCTTTGGAGAGGGTGCAGATGGGATTTACCAGGATGTTGCCTGGAATGGAGAATAGGTCGTACGAGGATAGGTTGAGAGTGCTAGGCCTTTTCTCATTGGAACGGCGGAGGATGAGGGGTGACTTGATAGAAGTTTATAAATGATTAGGGGAATAGATAGAGTAGACAGTCAGAGACTTTTTCCCCGGGTACAACAGAGTGTTACAAGGGGACCTAAATTTAAGGTGAAGGGTGGAAGGTATAGAGGGGATGTCAGGGGTAGGTTCTTTACCCAGAGAGTGGTGGGGGCATGGAATGCATTGCCTGTGGGAGTGGCAGAGTCAGAATCTTTAAGTGGCAATTGGATACGTACATGGATAGGTGCTTAAGCTAGGACAAATGTTCGGCACAAAATCATGGGCTGAAGGGCCTGTTCTGTGCTGTATTGTTCTATGTTCTGTGTTCTAATCCAATCTTCTTGACAAACAGTATATGATCCATTAACCTTGTGTAACTTCATTGCACTGCCTCTTGTTTCTTGGAAATTAGAACTGCAGAATATTCGACAAATAGCTGACAAGATCATTATATGCTCTTAACAATCCATTCTATTTCTGTATGATCATGCCAAACTTCATTTTCAAGCTTTTTCATTGCTTCTTCTGATGTGCAATTCTAGTGTTTCTAATCAGTCACAACAAAATTATATTTATATATAGTGGCATCTTTTAATATAACAGTTATCCTAAGCACACTCTCACCATTCAAGAGAAAATAAAGTACCTCAGGAAGGACTAAAAGTAAAAAAAAAAGATTCTTAATAGTTTATGAAGGTCAAGAGGATCTTTGAGAAAGAATTCCAGAGTCTGATTCAGACAATTAAAGGTGAGGAGGAAGAAGTGTATAAATGGCCAGTGTCAAAGTGTTAAAAGGAGATGTGAAGAAGAGGCGATTACAAAGAACAGTTCGAATCACTTTGGTTAACTATTCTAAAATAGGTGATGCAATGAATTAGTTACATTTTCACCTTTTGATATTTGTCCAAAGTAATTGATGATATGGCAGTGTTCTGCTTGTTTATAAGATTCACAATTCAAGTGATCTGATAATGTCTTCATTGATTTCAGCTCACAGCTTAAAACTGCTTATTCTTATCTGTTTAGCACATTAAACATACAGGGTCAATTGAATTGGAAATTGAAATGGTTCCTTAATGTAACTGAGAATACTTTATAACAGTGACTTTCAGATTTCATTGAAAGATTAACTTCTTTACATTGTGCTGGAGAATTGCTAATGGTGAGCTTATGAATCAGAACAGAGTTAATTAAATAAATAATTGGTTCTTCACCTGTAGACAAAATAAATAAATTTGGTCCCATTACGTACTGCAATTTTACATCCATATACCCATTTATTTCTGGTTCCTGGAGGTTTGTTATCTACATAGCTATATACTACTGTTGCATATTTTTCACAATTTAGATCACTTTTCTCCACTATGAATTCCACTGCAGAAATTCACATTGGAAAAGCTCTATGTAAACAGGTTCCTGTCACACTGGTGTGGTAGCCTGGCATCAACAAGTAGAATTATGTTACTTTATCCTAATAAACTCACTTGATGCGTCAAAACAAGTTTCTCATCCCCCATTTTTTCCACTAACTGGAATGTCTGATTTAAAAATAAAGCAAATAGATAAAAATTAACAACATATCGCAATAATTGTATTCATCCATTGAATTGTCCTTCAATGCTTTCATTAAAATTTTACTTTGAAATCTTTCAAAATTGATGAGCTGGAAACTCTCAGCCTACTAGTACCAAATATGCAATTCACACAGTTACTTTGTAACATATCAATTAAACTGAAATATAATCAATTGTTCATTTCAGATTGGCAAATAAACAAGATTGTGATGGAGCATTAGCGGAGGCTGATATTATAGAGTACCTTTCATTGGAAAAGCTGGTCAATGAAAATAAATGTTTATGTCAAATTGTAAGTACTTGAATTTCACCTTCATATAATCATTGTCTTTGCTGTGATTAAAAAAAGGCTCAGTTTGTTTCACTTCTTTCCCATTCATAATTTCTGAATGAATCTTTTCTGCGCCCTGTCTATGGTTTTATCTTTATCTAAAATAATGTGTCCCATACTTGATAGAATATCTTTACTATGGTTTAATAAATGGTTTATATAGGCTTAACATTGCCTGTTTGTATTTTACGCCTTTATAAACTTGAGTCCCAGCTGTAGAAAATTGACCTCCCATTAAAACCCTTTAAGTATCACTGCTGCTTTACTTAGTCTTATTGGTTAGTGTCAATGTTCACTCCACATTCTTAGTACCAAAATACATTGTGCCAATACTTTTTTTTACTTTAAACTTCATGACTTGTTTTGAATAAAAGCATTTATTTTAATGTACCATGATCGCATTGTAAATTGCAAGCATTTCAATTTCCAGGCATGAATCTGCAGACAATTTTCAGAAGTAACCAATTTCTAAAACAAACTGTCATGCGGTTTTAAATTTGTTGATTTGTTAGTTTCTAAATTAAGCAATCTTGTAAAATAAGCATGTAATTGTTCTTATCATTAATTCCCTTTCTAATGTAATGACACTGTTCACCAATGTAGCATTACCATGGCACATCTGTTTCACAATGAGCAATTTTTAAAATGCTTATTGAATTAGTTCTTTTGAAACAACATTTTAGTTATGTTGTGCTTGTTTGCATATTTTATTGTAATAATATTAAAGTTAATTGAGCTTTTAACCAGATCATTTAATTTTGAACCCATTCGAAGTTAATCCCAACTCTTAATGTAATTTTGCTTTGATTTAACCATTAAATAGAGTCATAGAGATGTACAGCATAGAAACAGACCCTTCGGTCCAACTCGTCCACGCCGACCAGATATCCCAACCCAATCTAGTCCCACCTGCCAGCACCCCGCCCATATCCCTCCAAATCCTTCCAATTCATATACCCATCCAGATGCCTTTTAAATGTTGCAATTGTACTAGTCTCCACCACTTCGTCTGGCAACTCCTTCCATACGTGTATCACCCTCTGAGTGAAAAAGTTCCCCCTTCGGTCTCTTTGATATCTTTCCCCTCTCACCCTAAACCTATGCTCTCTAGTTCTGGACTCCCCCACCCCAGGGAAAGAACTTTGTCTATTTATCCTATCCATACCTCTCATGATTTTATAAACTTCTATAAGGCCACCCCTCAGCCTCTGACACTCCAGGGAAAACAGCCCCAGCCTGTTCAGCCTCTCCCTATAGCTCAAATCCTCCAACCCTGGCAACATCCTTGTAAATCTTTTCTGAACCCTTTCGAGCTTCACAACATCTTTCTGATAGGAAGGAGACCAAAATTGCCCACATATTCCAAAAGTGGCCTAACCAATGTCCTGTACAGCCGCAACATGACCCCCCAACTCCTGTAAGTACATCCTACCAAAACAATATTATGCTTTACAATCATGAGATTTCCTGTACCTGTACCATCCTTTTTTCAAATCCTGTCTGGATTTCCTGAGCCCATAATTCTCTGTGCTCCAGTCTGTCAAGATCTTATATTCCTGCCCCAAATCCTAAGGTCCATTTTCTGTCGATTACTGTCCCCATCTCCAATTCCTTGATATTCAGCAACAACCTAATTCCACTGCTGTAAAGCTAAGACCCATCCATCAAGCAGGCACCACTGCAGTCATCTTTCATTCCCCATTACCCCTTCTCAATTGTTACTAATTACAGGAATGTTTAACCAAGTTCTAAGTCATTCTAGAATTCTGCTCAATGTTCCAGATTTTGGCATCTTTTCTATTTCTACCTTTTTCCTGGGATTCTCTATTCCTTCCATGGCTGAACTCTGACACTGCCCCAAAAGATTCAAATTCCAGTGATACCAATGCTCAAGATCGCACTCCATATCTGGAGGAGTTACAGCAGTCAAAGTTAACAGATCTCCCACAATTACTACCAACCTCTAAAAGTAGAGTTATTTCCTGACTCAACCCATTGCTACTGTTAAACTCCTGCTTCTCAAGACTTTTATTAATGTTAACTAAAAATGAAATCATAGAATCAGAGAAACTTGAAGCATGGAAGATGAACATCCAGCTCATTGTGCCTGTGCTTTTTTTTTTAAGAAAAGTGAAATAACCTATAATAATGGCTACTCATATCTAATTTTTATGGTGATATTAACAGAGGCATGCAATTTCACCCACAAAATATCATGGGGACACAGTTTCTACAATTCCATTATAGCATGTACTAATTTCAACCAAATAAACATAAACCAGGGATTGACCCATCACGCGTCTTTTCTTTAAAGTTTGATAAACATTCCCTGTTAAACATAATGTTCAATTTATACCAATAGGAGCCATGTTCTGCAACTTTGGGGTATGGAAAAAAATTGGACAAAGCCATTAGGAAAGGCCTTGGTTGGCTTTTGAACACCATAGCAAAAGATTATGATAATCTACAAGAAAGGGTGCAAAAAGACACAATGGAACAGAAGGCACAAGAAGAGAAAGACAAACAAGATCGGGCAGAAAGAGTCCGTCGAATACGAGAGGAAAGGTAAAAGCACATTTAACAGTTAATTGTTCAATTCATTTAAAAATATTTATTTTCAATATTATGACAGACCCTGATTTTTTTCAGGCAGTGCCTGCTAGTGTAACTGCAGAGTCACACTTGCAGGCCATACAGCTGTAATGTCTGTGATATCACAGATAGTAGCACTGCAGCTAACTACCTGTATCAAGAATTAAAGACAATTAAAAGGATTTATTTTCAAAGTCGTTCCATCAATTTATTAAATTCTGAGATTACTATAATTACACAGTCCCACATCCAAAGTTTATGTATCCTCCTCCAAACTCTGAATGCCTCACTCTCTCTCAGTAGGCTGTGCCATTGCTGTTTATCATTCACTAAATGGGATGATGATGAGAGTAGCAGATAAAGTTAGAACATAGAACTCTACAGCACAGGAACTGGCCCATCGGCCCACAATGTTGTGCCAAATACGACACCAAATTAAACTAATCTCTTCTGCCTGCCCCTAGTCCGAATCCCTCCGTTCCTTGCATATTCATGTGTTTATCTAAAAGTCCCTGTAACACCCCTATTGTATCTGCCTCCACCACCACCTCTGGCAGTGCATTCCAAACTCCTACCATTCTGTTTAAAAAAAAACTTGCCCCTCACATCTCCTTTGAACTTGCCCTCTCACCTTAAATGCTTGCCCCCTAGTATTAGACATTTCAATCCTGGGAAAAGATTCTGACTGTCAACCCCAACTATGCATCTCATAATTTTATAGACTTCAAACAAGTCTTCCCTCAGCCTCCGTTGCTCCAGAGAAAACAACCTGAGTTTTTCTAACCTTTCCTGAGAGCTCATACCCTCTAATCCAGGCAGCATTCTAGTAAATGTCTTCTGCACTCTCTCCAAACCCTCCACATCTTTCCTGTAATGTGGCAACCAGAATTGAATGCAATACTCCAAGTGTGACCTAACCAAAGTCTTATAAAGCTGCAACATGACATCCTGACTCTTGTACTCAGTTCCCCAACCAATAAAGGCAAGCCTGTCATCCGCCTTCTTTACCACCCTATCAACTTACATGGCCACTTTCAGCAAGCTATGGACTTGAACTCCAAGATCCTTCTGCACATCAATTCTGTTCAGTTCCTGCCATTAACTGTATACTTTTCCTTAACATTTGACCTCCCAAAGTGCAGCACCTCACAACTGGATTAAACTCCATCTTCCATGTCTCTGCCCATATCTGCAACTGATGTATATCCCGCTGTATCCTCTGACAACCTTCTACACTATCCACAACTCCACTAATCTTTGTATCATCTGCAAACTTACTAACCCACTCATCTATATTTTCATCTAAGTTATTAAAAATGTATCACATATAGCAGAGGGCCCAATATGGATCCCTGTGGAACACCACTAATCACAGACCTCCAACCAGAAAATTACCCTTCTACCACTACTCACTGCCTTTATGGGCAAGCCAAGTCACTATGGATCCCATACATCTTAATTTTCTTCATGAGCCTACTATGAGGGACCCTATCAAAAGCCTTACTAAAATCCATGTAGACAACATCCACTGCTGCACCTGCATCGATCACGTTTGTCACCTCCTCAAAAAATTCAATCAAGTTAGTAAGACATGTCCTGCCCTGCATAAAGCCATGCTGATTGTCCCTAATTAGGCCATTCTTTTCCAAAGTTATAATGGGATTGCTGAGTGGGGTGGCAATCAGATCCATGAGCACGGCAACATATAGCCAGCTGAACGGACTTCCAAGTACCGATTGGAAGGGCAACAGGAGCAGCAAGTGGAGCAGAGTTTGGAGCTGGGCAGCAATTAGACTGCCAAATGAATGTGTGGCATGACCTTTGCAGAGGTGTTGACCATCGATGGGACCACGCATGCTCGTGAAGTAGGAACTGCCTTCTGATTCCATGAATAATCAATGATGTCAACAGCACTGGCTTCTTCCCCCAGTGCGGTGGCGGGAGACCTTTTTCAATCCTTCAGAAAGATTTTAATTAATTCATATTGTAGACAGTTCTCCAGTTTTTTTTTATATAATGACATGGTATACTTTAATAATAGCAAGAGATTTAAATAAAATAATGAACTTGGGATGCTGGAAATCTGAAACACAAACAGAAATTGCTGGAGAAACACAGCAGATAACATCTGTGGCGAGAAAGAGTTAACATTTGGAGCCTCATGACCTGGTTCTACAGAAGGATCATGGTCATACCAACTCTGCTTTCTCTCCTGCTGAGTTACTTCAGTAATTTCAATTAAAGCAGTGACCTTGTCTCAAAAAGCATCATGTTAAAAATAAGGATAACATAATTTTTGAATGATTAGAATAACTGTAAAAGTGGTTCAGACGATTTAAGTGATAGGGGCTATAATGTTCTTCCTTGTTTGTATAGCAGGTTATATGTTATTTTAAATGCATTTCAACTCAGTGGTAACAATTTTTTCTGAGGCGATTGTGAATTCAAGTACCACTCCTGTGATATGAACACATTATCTTGGCTCACATGCAAGTGCTGTATTGATGTATTTAGATATCTTTACATGCACCTTCAATTTACTTTATTAGTCTTGGCATTGAGCTACTTATCAAGAGCTCATCTGCATACATTAAGTCTCATTTGCTCTCCAGATTAATGTTTTTGCATATTCAGTGGAAAAGGAAGGATATGTGAGTCCCTTTTCAAATTTGTACTGGACATAATTCCTTATCATAATACTTCCATGCTCAGAAAGCTGACTGTAGTAAAAGGCGAGGTAACTGTGTTTGTAAAGCAGAAGTCTACAAATCCAAAGAATGTGTGTTCATATTCCACCATGAAGTCCTGATGAAGGGCTTTTGCCCGAAATGTTGATTTTTCTGCTCCTCAGATGCTGGCTGACTGCTGTGCTTTTCCAGCACCGTAGTCTTGACTCTAACCTCCAGTATCTGCAGTACCCACTTTCGCCTCATGTTCCACTATGACAGGTTGAGAATTCAATAGCTTATATCATTTGTTCAAAAAAGTGATAATGAAGTTCTTTTTTTATTATTGAGGGTGTTGCTGACAGTGCTTAATGCCCATCTGGCAGTTAAGATCCATTGTTGTGGATCTAGAGTCATATGTAGGCCAGACCAGGGGTAAGGATAGTAGTTTCCTTCCGTAAAGGACAGATGACTATTTCGTGACAATCTACAGTGGATTTATGGACATCATTGAACTCTTGGTTCCAGACTTTTATTGAGTTCAGATTCCACCATCTCCTGTGGCAGGACTTGAACCCGGATCCCTGGAACATTACTTGACGCTGAACCAACAATCCAGTGATAATACCACTAGACCATTGCCTCCCGTTAGAATGTCATAAGTACTCAATTGGTTCATTGTTGTTCTTTTGACAAGGAAATCTACAGTCCTTGAGTTTGTATGTCAGTCCAACCCCACACCTATCATCATTAACTTCTGATCATCCTTTGAAGTGCAAGCCACTCCTATTTAAAACTATCCAAGGCAACTAAAAATGGACACTAAATATCAGCATTGTTAATGATGTGCACACTGAAGAATTAATTTTGAGAAGTTCTTTTGATAGGTGAGATTGAACAAAGACTAAAGACAATTCACAGGGAAATACTAAATTTTCAAAAAGCATTTATGTCTTTGTAGAGAACAAAAAGAAAAGGAAGAGGGGAGCCCTCTAAACCAGGATGAGGATGATGAACCTGACCCAAAAGTAAACCCTTTTCAACCTATATCTAAGATCATTTCTGTGGTAGGTATTAAAACACATTGCCAGAAAGACATCTGTTTTTGTTTAAATGTTGAATTTTAAGATTGAATCCTTAACCAGGATTCAAATTTAATCACATTACATTTTAATCATTTTAAACAATGTTTCTATCTTTGGGTTTATACATTGCTATTGAAGTGAGTTGAGAGTAATTGCAGTTGACACTAAGACAATTTTTGACTAAATGTGGTAGCAAGGAACCCTAGCAAAACTGAAGTTGGTGGGAAGAAAGTTTTCACTGATGGAAATCATACCCAACACAAAAGAGGATAGTTGTGGTTATTGGAGATCAATAATTGTTCTCTGCTGTTTCATCAATTACTTTCCCTCCAACATTACCTCAGGAATGTTCACTGATTATTGCATGGAGTTCAGTAAAAGTTACAATGCCATAGGTGTTCAGTGCCTCCAAGCAGCAAAATCTAGACAATAATAGGATGGTATGGACTGGTATGTAGTAAGTAACATTCATATCACACAAATACCAGACAATGCTCCTCATCAACAAAAAAGAAACAAACCATCACTTTAACCCTTGATAGTCAATGTTGTTATTATCACTGAATCCCTTACCCTCAACATCTTGATCAGAAACTTAAGTGGAGCAGCCAAATAAATACTGACATTACAAAAGCAAATCAGAAGCTTGGATTTCTGTGGTGAGAATATCACTCTCTCACTCCTCAAAACAAGTCCACATGACCAAACACGACCCATGAGGCACAAGTTAGGAGTGTGATGGAATATTCATCACTTATCCAGATAACCACAGATTTAACAACACTCGTGAGTCTTAGAGACATTTAACACAAAGCAATCTACTTGGATGATACTCCAACACAAGTATTAACGCCTTCCACCAGCACAGCACATTGGCAACATTGTATGCCATCTAAAGATGCACTGCAGTAACTTACTAAAGCTCATTCAACAGCACCTTGCAAAGCTGCAATCTCTACCACCTAAAAGGCCAAAAGTTGCAGATATGAGAACACCGTCACCTGGAAATTTCTCTCCAAGCCACACACCATCCTTATTTGGAAGATGTGTCAGGGTTACTTTGCTGCTGTTTCAAGAATCCACTCCCTCCTTAATAGCACTGTATGTGCAGAGCTGGCAATTCAACACTATCTTCATAAAGGCATTTGGGTTGGTAATAAATACTGACCTCACTATGGACCCCTATATCCTGTGAGTGAATAAAAATACATGTGCATAAAGTGTATAGATTTCCAGAAATCCAACAGTAGTCCTTAATTTGCAGCTTTTCGTGTAGGCCGTATATCAAAATCTAATCACCTTTGTTCTTAGTGAAGGCTATATTAATGCCCAGTTCTTGACTCAAACAATGCTGGATGGGTTTAGGTAGCTAGCTGAAAGTTTATTTTTGAAGGGAAAGTCTAGTTTAAAAATATACATGTTAGAGTTATATGTACTTGTCTTAGCTCGGCATGACTTAGTATTAAAACAAAATGCTAAAAAATATACACATATAAAATTGAAATGGAGTATAAAATTATCGACAAAAATAAATTACTAGATTTTACTAGAATAGTTGCTGATTGGTTATGATATTACTAATATAAATTAGCAGGATTATTATTGATTGAAAAGTCAAAACATCTGTTGTTTCTTTCTACATGAATATAATGCACTGAGACTATTTCATTTTCATAGACTGGCACTTGAGACTAAGAAATTTTGTAATAGAATATTATACATAAAACAAATCAGTTGAGTTATGGCGAGTAAACAAGCTCTTAAATTAATCGAGATAGCATCCATCTTTTCATAAATTTCAGCATTATAATGTATAGTTTTCCATTTGACATTGATTCTCCTTTTCAGTCCGAGTGCCTAGAATGAACAGCCCATGAATATCTAGTTTGTTCATATGCATTACAGAATTCCCTGAAGAGTTAGGAGCTTTGGGAGAGATGTATGTAAAATATTTATGAACTGTCTGACATTTATATATTGAAATATGTTTCAGAATTATTTGACTTAAAGCAGTATTAAACATAGGGCTTTCTGTCTTTAGAAGTGTACTGCAGTCTGTAGGTATGTGTAGTTAACTAGAATTCTGAGCTTAGTGTAATAGAGTATTTTAAAAGAAGAAAATAACCAGGTGGCATGTTTAATGAAAAATCTACATTGAAAATAAAGAACAGTTCTACTCAACAGATTAGGTCAACAAAGTTGGTAGGAATGTGTAACTCAGTTTAATGTAGCACCTTCCTGGTAATTCTGTTCAACTGGTTAGGCAACATTTTGTGGCACAATACAATAAGGTCACTGTAGTGTCACAAGAAGAGACACAAAAAAGTTGCTAAATGGCATGTTTAAGGTCAGTACTTAATTAGAGGGTGATTAGGTAAAACGAGAGGGATGGCAGAGGCTGGAGTATTTCAGGGACAAATTTATAAACTCCTCAACTGGCACATGGTGTGATGTCAAAGGAGACAGCTGGAAGCTTGAAACATTTTGGAAAATAATATTTTTCTTTATTAGAATGAAGAGAAAATCAGAAAACTGAAAGAGAAAAACAAATCAAAACCTAGTGGAGAGATTCTAATAAGTTCTTCAGAAAAGTCAAAATCATCTAAGATGCAAATGGAATCTGGCAACGGCAATCAGATGTTTGAGAGAGTGAAACCAGTTGCCCGTGTGTTAACTGAGCAACAAGAGGAAATTGAGTGCAACCAGAAAATGATAGACTCTGGTAATTATACAAATGAAATTTCTTAAAGAATATGAAGCAAGCAATACCATATAAGAATTCTGTTAAATTAACTATGCATCCTGTTTTTTACACTCAACGAGATGATGTTTGTACATTATTGTATATTGAAAGCTATATATTTTAAACAGAGTCTGCGAAGAGAAAAATTAAAAAGATTCCTATAAAGAGAAAGAATAAGGTAGAACCATTCAGTACAGATGATGACTCTGAAAATTCAAGCCCACCACCACCACCTGGTGAGTAGGATTTCTTTTGGCATACACGAAGAAGGAGAACCTGTTATATTCAGAAACAAAGGATGTCAGGGATCTGTAGGTTAGGTGCATTAGTTCGGGGTGAATGTAGAGTAATAGGATAGGGAATAAATATAGGTGGGCTACTCTTTGGAGGGTCAATGTGGACTTGTTGAGCCAAATGGCCTGACTCCAGACTGTAGCAATTCTATGAAAAGTAGAATAATTATTCTTGAAATGAAGGAGTCATAAATAATGAAAAATTGAGATTTAGAAAAAAAAATTTAAAAGAAGAGAGTAACAAATTTGGTCACAGGTTATAATAATTTTGCCCGTCCTCTTAGAATAGAGTTTACAAATACAGTTTTACTGTTTGTTTCAACCAGGAAGCAATAATCTAGGTTAGCGCTGTATACAATAGAAAATGCATTATGTTGGACAGTAAAAGCAGGAAAATCCCAGGTTTGTTGAGAACAGTAAGGTTGCAGGGCAGTTGCTAACATTGCCATTATATATCCCTGGCTAGGGAGGGGAAAAAAATCAATCAAGATATTTACTTCTAATGTCTGTTTAATGATCTGTTCTCAAAAGTGCATATGCAAATATATGTTGGCAACTGATTTTATTTGTCCAAATTCAATAAAAAAATCAGAAATAAGAAGTCGATCTAATGGCAACCTTCCAAACTCACGGCCACTTCTCCCTAGAAGGACAAGGGCAGCAGATATTCGGGAACATCACCACCTTCAGTTCCCCCATCAAACTAGTCACCATTGTGACTTGGAAATATATTGGTGTTCGTTCACTGTCTCTTGGTCAAAATCCTGCATTTCTCTCCTGAATGGCATTATGGGTCAACCCACAGCAGATGGATGACAGCGGTTCAAGAAGCTTTCGTCAGGGCTCCGGCCTGAAACGTCAATTCTCCTGCTCCTCAGATCCTGCCTGACCTGCTGTGTTTTTCCAGCAACACACTCTCCACTCTGTCTTCCATGACCTCCATCATAACACATAAAGTATATACTTTACGTAAAAACTTTAATTGGTCTGTAAAAATTCTAGTTAGAAACTTTGGGAAAAATTGTATCATTGTTGTAAAATAGCGGCAGAGTATGAAATATAATTTCCATACAAATTAGGAATTCACTTAACTTCCATTCTAGGCACCTATTACTGTTAGTACTTGATGCATCTTAGTAAGAACACGGAACAGAAATTAGTTTTCCTTGTATGCTGAACCCTGTGAGTAAATTAATTACATCTAATCTATTTCTGTTGCAATAAAAACATGTAAGTCTTGGTCAACAAAGCAAGAAGCTTGTCAGTTGTAAAATTCACCCTTAAAATACAAGCTGTGTATCTGATTTTGTCGCACATGTTATGTCATAAATAAGAAACTATATTTTAGTGCCACCTGCATAGGCTTTACAACTGAAGTTAATCTTCAGAGTTAATCTTTAAATTTATACAATGTAGATGATCAGATACTGAGTTAGGGGGAGAAAGGGTTAGATTCTAGTTAAGAATCTAACCTTGCACTCCTCCAATCCATTCCCTGTCACCCCATCTCATATATAAGTATCTAAATGGCAGTATCAGTCAAGTGAACACTGTCTGTTTGTCAAAAAAGCTTTTCTTTAATGTTACTGTGCATTTGTCTCTATCTGTCTATTAAAATATTTAGTTGGTTGCATCAATTCTCTTTCATGGAAACTGTTTAATGCCAGGATCGTCATAGTAGTGATTATACCAATGTTCATGATAGCTGTGTTGAACAAACATTGTGCAAAGATTTCCAATTGGAGTGCAGATCCCTCTGAGCCAAAGAAAATAAATTAGAGAAACTAAAGCACATTCAAATAGATATCTCTGTCAAGATATAGATATCATGTCTGAGGTTTCTAAAACTATTTTACAGCATTGCTATTAAACTCTATTTCATCCGAACCGAACGTTGCATTTCAACTAGTGCTCTAGTGTCCTGGAGTGCAAGATACACTTCAGTGAAAGTTTCAAGTCAGCTGTGCAAATGTTCTTTATCACTTCTTGTTCATTGATAAAATATCCAGGAACTTCCAAGTTCAAGTAACTCCCTTAATTAAAAATACTATGTGGATGGTCATTGTTGTCTTTTGCCTCCTGAATGTCCTAGATATATCTATCAGATAGCAAAATTAGATTTTGGTGCTGGATTAAAATAGGCAGACTAATTCCCTATGTGCAGATCTAGTTTCCATGCTGTACATCTCTATGACTCTATGACTCTATTGGATGTCTGGTAACTTTTGGACTATGTTTTGGATTGGACTAGGTTTTGGATGCCCTTACCAACCTCACATAAACCTATTCTGTTCCATTCTAATCATCATAATTAATTATTAACAATTATAAAGTTTCATGTAGCTAGCCCATCTGCCATTCTAACATCTGTATAGTAGGAATAACCAATATTAAATTCTCAGTTTCCAGCACAACAAAGGAATTAAAGAATACTTTTACTGGTGCCAAATGTTACATTTGAGGGAAAGAAAAATGTTGATGTCATCTAATTAATGTTTTCTTCTATTCTCCTTATATCATATTTTCTGGAGCATTATGTTGACTGCAATTGTTTTTAGATCATTTCAACTCATCTGGATATTTTACCTTTTTAAAAGCTTTTTTTCTCCCACTTTGTTGGTCTTTAACATCAACATTGTAGCAAGACTCTTTTTATACCAGACTTCAGTGTTTAATAGTGATTTTGTCTATTTTCCTTTAGTCGGCTGGGGTACTCCCAAAGTTAACAGACTTCCAAAACTTGAACCTCTCGGTGAAACCCAACATAATGGTAATTTTTTTTTCAACATTTAGTGTTGCTCAGCATGCTTATTTTGAACCCCATTTGTTCAACATCAGTCTCCAACAATGAACATATATAATATAAAGACCTGAAATGATCATTGCAATTTGTTTTTCTTTTCTGATTGTTTTAGAGATTTTGATATTTTATATAAGCATATACCTGTCCTTTATAGATTGAATGACAAATTCTAAGTGTATGTATTTGGACCTGCCGTTGCTCTCTACTTCTTAGTGGGTATGATATGTATTGCAGTCTATATAACTAACAAAGTATGGTGTATTAATGTTAACAGCAGTTACAAAGGGACAAAACAAAGTTTGATCATAACAATCTTACATATGTTGATATTATTATAGTAGAATGAGAATGATGATATTATTGATAAATCCCTCAACACTAGAGCAGTTTGAGCATCTCGAGTCTAGACCTTGAAATTGTTAGTCTGTGCCGAAGCCCCCAGCTCTGTTTTCAAATTGCATTTTATGAACAAGGAACAAGAATAGGCACTCTACCCTTCGCGATTGTTCTGCCATTCAATGAGGTTGTGGCTAATCTGCTTTTAACCTCAATTCTACATTCCTGAATAGCTCAGATAAGTTTTCATTTCCTGTAGTAATCAAGAACCTTATCTACCTGCCTTAAAAATATTTTAAAATTCTGCATCCATTGCACTTTTGAAGATGGCAGTCAACCCTCAGAGAAAAAATGTACCTTCATCTGTGTCTTAAATGGACAACTACGATCCAACTATGGGTTAGTCCCAGCTATGAGTTGCCCAACTACGGGGCGGCATGATCGCTGTGCAGCTAGACTGTTGCTTCACAGTGCCAGGGACTCTGATTTGATTCCAACCTTGGTTGACTGTCACATTCTCCGTGTGTCTGTAGAGTTTCCTCTGGTTGCTCTGGTTTCTTCCCAGAGTCCAAGATCTGCAAGTAAGGTGGATTCGCTGTGATAAATTGCCCCATAGTTGGCTAGGGTTGTGTAGGCTAGGTGTGTTAGTTCTGGTGAATGCAAAGTTATGGGGATAGGATGGCGGAGTGGAGGGATGCACTTCAGAGGTCAGTTGGCTCATTGAATCTGCACTGTAGAGATTCTGTGGCCTCTGGTTCTAGATTCTTGCACAAGTTTTCCTCTTGCATACTTATCTCGTGGAATCAGCAGCCTCCATTTGCAGCAGGAGCAGTGAGAGTGAGGACTTGGGAAGGTAAATTTATCTCTTAAATGCTTACCTCATGAATAGGCGGAGTGCAGGTTCAACAGGAATAGATGCAGACACTGGGATTGCTGGGTATGTGAAGTGACATATTCGGGCTGTGGCTAAATCCGAGATATTATACGTGTAGTGTCTCCCACTTGTCATCCTCCTCTAACAAAAAAAAATGACCATGTGCGGAGGGTTGGTAAGGTAAGGCTTTTCATTTATTCAATCTCTCTTGGCATTTTAGAACAGAGTGTATGGAGGCTAGGGCAGTTGCATGCTCCTCTTGCAGGATGTGGGAGGTAAGCGTCATCACTGGTGCCTCTGCTGACTTTGCCTGCGAGAAGTGCACACAGACTGGGTTAGGGAACTGGAGCTCGAGGTGGATGAACTTGAGATTATTCAGGACACTGAGGGGCGTGATAGAGAGGAGTTATAGGGAGGTAGTCACACTAGGTTACATTTTAAAGGTGGGTGACTGTCAGGAGAGGGAAAGAGTAATAGGCAGACAGTGCAGGGACCCCCTGTGGTCGTTCCCCTTAATAAAAAGTATACTGTTTTGGATACTATTGTTGGGGGGGGGTGCTGGCAGTGGGGACCTACCAGGGGAAAGCCAAGTTTCTGGCATTGATCCTGGCTCTGTGGCTCAGAAGGGAAGGGGGGAGAACAGGAGAGTGATAGTGATGGGAGATTCAATGGTTAGAGGAACAGACAGGAGATTCTGTTGGCTAATGGTATGTTGCCTCCCAGGTGCCAGGGTCAGGGATATCTTGGATCAAGTCTACAGGATTCTTAAAGAGTAGGGAGAGCAGCCAGAAGTTGTGGTACACATTGGTACGTTGAAACTTTATTGCTGGAACAGCACAGCAGGTCAGGCAGCATCCAGGGAACAGGAGATTCGACGTTTTGGGCACAGGCCCTTCTTCAGGAATGAAGGGCCTGTGCCCGAAACGTCGAATCTCCTGTTCCCTGGATGCTGCCTGACCTGCTGTGCTGTTCCAGCAATAAAGTTTCAACTTTGATCTCCAGCATCTGCAGACCTCACTTTCTCCTACACATCGGTACCAATGACCTAGGTAGGGAAAGGGAGGAGGACCTGAAAAGAGAGTACAGGCAGTTAGATTGGAAACTAGAAGGCAGGACAAGCAAAGTAGTAATCTCTGGATTGTTACCGGTGCCATGTGCTGGTGAGGCTAGGAACAGAGAGCAAGTGCAGCTGAACACATGGCTGCAGAGCTGGTGTGGGAGGAGGGCTTCAGATCGGTGGATCATTGGGATACCTTCTGGGGAAGGTGGGACCTGTACAAGGAGGACAGGTTGCACCTGATCTGGAGGGGCACCAATATCCTGGGCAGGAGATTTGTTAGAGCTCTTCAGGAGGGTTTAAAGCTATATTGGCAGAGGAGTGGGAACCTGAGCTATGGATCTGAGGATGGAGCAGGTAGTAAACAGCCAGATATAGCACACACAGAGTCTGTGAGGAGGGATAGGCACCTGATAGGGTAAAGGTGCAGTCAGAGTGTTGGTTTGATGTGTCTATTTTAATTCAAGAAGTATCAGGAATAAGGCTGACTAGCTCAGAGCATGGATCAGCACTTGAAACTACAATATTGTGGCCATTATGGAGACTTGAATATCACAGGGGCAGGAATGGTTGTTGGATGTTCCATGGTTAGATGTTTCAAAAGGAATAGGAGGAGTTAAAAGTGGTGGAGGAGTGGCATTGCTAATCAAGGATAGTATTACAGTTGCAGAAAGGGAGATCGTCAAGGAGGGTTTGTCCACAGAGTCAGTATGGGTGGAAGTCCAAAACAGGAAAGTAGCAGTCACTTTATTGGGAGTTTTCTACAGGCCCCCCAGGAGCAACAGCGATACAGAGGAGCAGATTGCGAGGCAGATTTTGGAAAGGTGCAGAAGTAACAGGGTTGTTGTCATGGTTGACTTTAACTTTCCGAAGGTAAAAGCTCCTGCCCACCTTCCGAGGACCCCTTTACCCGCCTCCAACACACTCCATCCACCTGGATACCCTGTGCTGGCCTATTACCCGCCCTTGATCTCTTCATTTCCAATTGCCACCAAGACATTAACCGCCTCAACCTGTTTACCCCCCCTCCCGCACTCCAACCTCTCACCCTCACAACACGCAGCCCTCCACTCCCTCTGCTCCAATCCCGACGTCACCATCAAACCAGCAGATAAAGGAGGTGCAGTGGTAGTTTGGCGTACTGACCTCTACACCACTGAAGCCAGGTGCCAACTTGAAGACAGCTTCTCCTACTGCCCCCTCGACTATGACCCCAGCCCCTATCACCATCCCGTCATCTCCCAGACCGTACACAACCTCATTACCTCAGGAAATCTCCCACCCACAGCTTCCAACCTCATAGTCTGGGAACCCCGCACCACCCGATTCTACCTCCTTCCCAAGATCCACAAGCCTGACCACCCTGGCCGACCCATTGTCGGCAGCATGCTCCTGCCCACCGAACTCATCTCCACCTACCTTGACACTGTCCTATTCCCCCCTAGTCCAGGAACTCCCCACATATGTTCGAGACACCACCCACGCCCTCCACCTCCTCCAAGACTTCCGTTTCCCCGGCCCCCAACGCCTCATCTTCACCATGGATATCCAATCCCTCTACACCTCCATCCGCCATGACCAGGGCTCCAAGCTCTCCGTTTCTTCCTCTCCCGACGTCCCCCAGAGTACCCTTCCACTGACATTCTCATTCACTTGGCTGAACTGGTCCTCACCCTTAACAATTTCTCCTTCGAATCCTCCCACTTCCTCCAGACCAAAGGAGGAGCCATGGGCACCCGTATGGGCCCCAGCTATGCCTGTCTCTTTGTTGGCTATGTAGAATTGTCCATCTTCCGTAGTTACACCGGCACCACTCCCCAACTCTTCCTCCGCTACATTGATGACTGCATCGGCGCCACCTCGTGCTCCCGGGAAGAGGTTGAGCAATTCATCAACTTCACCAACACATTTCACCCTGACCTTAAATTCATCTGGATCATCTCTGACACCTCCCTCCCCTTCCTGCACCTCTCCATCTCCATTAATGACAACCGACTTGACACTAACATTTTTTACAAACCCACCGACACCCAGCTACCTGGATTACACCTATTCCCCTATACCTCCTGCAAAAATGCTATCCCATATTCCCAATTCCTCCGCCTCCGCTGTATCTACTCCCAGAAGGACCAGTTTCATCACAGAACACACCAGATGGCCTTCTTCTTTAGAGACCGCAATTTCCCTTCCCACGTGGTTAAAGATGCCCTCCAATGCATCTCATCCACATCCTGCCCCTCCGCCCTCAAACCCCACCCCTCCAACCGTAACAAGGACAGAACCTCCCGGTGCTCACCTTCCACCCTACCAACCTTCGCATCAAACACATCATCCGAAGACATTTCCGTCACCTCCAAACGGACCACACCACCAAGGATTTATTTTCCTCCCTACCCATTTCCGCTTTCCGCAAAGGCTGTTCCCTCCGTGACTACCTGGTCAGGTCCACACCCCCCCCAACAACTCACCCT
>NC_057721.1:35200442-35228335 GCF_004010195.1 Chiloscyllium plagiosum
ATCTTCCTTTCCACCTATCCACTCCACCCTCCTCTCTGACCTATCACCTTCATCCCCACCCCCATTCACCTATTGTACTCTATGCCACTTTCTCCTCACCCCCCCCCCCCCTCTCATTTATCTCTCCACTCTGCAGGCACCCTGCCTCTATTCCTGATGAAGGGCTTTTGCCCGAAACACGATTTTCCTGCTCCTCAGATGCTGCCTGACCTGCTGTGCTTTTCCAGCACCACTCTAATCTTTAACTTTCCTAATATTGATTGTAACCTACTTTGTTCAAATAGTTGGATGGAGCAGTTTTTGTCAGGTATGTCCAGGAAGCGTTCCTGATGCAATATATAGATAGCCAACTAAAGGGGAGGCCATATTGGATTTAGTGCTTGATGATAAACCATGCCAGGTATCAGACCTCTGCCTAAATTGGGAGCAGATGTTCTCAGGGAAATGCATGACAGAAATGTGGAGGTTGTTTAGGAGTCACTTGCTAATAGTGCTGGACAGATTTGTCCCACTAAGGTAAGGAAGGGATGGTAGGTTGAAAGAACCACTGGTGACAAGGAACATCTAGTCAAGAAGAAGAAGGAAGCTTACTTAAGGTTGAGGAGGCAAGGATCAGACAGGGCTTTAGAGGGTTACAAGGTAGCCAGGAAGCAACTGAAGAATGGACTTAGGAGAGCTAGAAGGGAGTATGAGAAAACTTTAATGGGCAGGTTTAAGCAAAATCCTAAGGCATTGTACACTTATGTGAGGACAAGAGGATGGCCAGAGTGAGGGTAGGACAGATCCAGGATTGTTGGGAGAACTTGTGTCTGGAGTCACAGGAAATCGGGGAGGTCCTTAATGAATACTTTGTTTCAGTATTCACTACTAAGATTGACCTTGACATTTCTGAGGATAGCTTGAAACAGACTGATATGCTAGAACAAGTTGATGTTAGGAAGGAAGATGTGCTAGAAATTTTGAAAAACATAAGGATAGGTAAATCCCCTGGCCTAGATGGGATATACCCTAAGTTATGCCAAGAAGCGAGGGAAGAGATTGCTGCGCCTTTGGCGATGACCTTTGCATCCCCACTGTCCTCTGGAGTAGTGCCAGATGATTGGAGTGTGGCAAATGTTATTCCCTTGTTCAAAAAAAGGAATAGGGATAACCCTGGGAATTACAGATCAGTCAGTCTTACGTCAGTGGTGGGCAAAGTATTAGAGAGGATTCTGAGAGACAGGATTTATGGTTACTTGGAAAAACAGAGCTTGATTACAGATTGTCAGCAAGGCTTTGTGAGGGGCAGGTTATGCCTCACAAACCTTCCTGAATTCTTTGAGGATGTGACAAAACACATTGATGAAGATAGAGCAGTGGATGTGGTGCACATGGATTTTAGCAAGGCGTTTGATAAGGTTCCCCATGGTAGGCTCATTCAGAAAGTAAGGAGGCATGGGATACAGAGAAATATGGCCATCTGGATACACAATTGGCTGGCCTATAGAAGACAGAAGGTGGTGGTAGATGGAAAGTATTCAGCCTGGAGCTCGGTGACCAGTGGTGTACCACAGGGATCTCTGCTCTTTGTGATTTTTATAAATGACTTGGATGAGGAAGTGGAAGGGTGGGTTATATGTTTGCCGATGACACAAAGGTTAGTGGAGTTGTGGATAGTGTGGAGCGCTGTTGTAGGTTGCAACGGGACATTGACAGAATGCAGAACTGGGCTGATAAGTGGCAGATGGAGTTCAACCTGTAAAAGTGTGAAGTCATTCATTTTGGAAGGTCAAATTCGAATACAAAATATAGGATTAAAGGCAGGGTCCTTAGCAGTGTGGAGGAACAGAGGGTTCTTGGGGTCCATGTCCATCCATCCCTCAAAGTTGCCACCCAAGTTGATCAGGTTGTTAAGAAGGCATATGTGCGTGGCTTTCATCAGCATGGGGATTGAGTTTAAGAGCTGCAAAGTTATGCTGCAGCTCTATAGAGCCCTGGGTAGACCATTTTTGGAATATTGTATTCAGTTCTGGTCACCTCATTATAGGAAAGATATGGAAGCTTTTAGAGAGGGTGCAGAGGAGATTTACCAGGATGGTGCCTGGACTGGAGGGCATGCCTTATGAAGGAAGGTTGAGAGGGCTAGCTCTTTTCTCATTGGAGCGAAGAAGGTTGAGAGGTGACTTGATAGAGGTGTGCAAGATGTTGAGAGGTATAGATAGAGTGGATAGGCAGAAACATTTTCCCATGGCGGAAATGTCTGTCATGAAGGGACATAATTTTAAGGTGATTGGAGGAAGGTTTAAGGGAGATGTCGGAGATAGGTTCTTTACATAGTAGTGTGTGTCAAATGCCCTGCCAGTGGTGGTAATAGTGTCAGATACGTTGGAGCATTTAAGCGACTCATGCCTGGGTACATGGAAGTTAGTACAATGAAGGGTATGTAGGTTAGTCTTACCTTAGAATAGAATAAAAAACTGGCACAACGTTGAGGGCTGAAAAGCCTGTTCTGTGCTGTACTGTTCTATGTTAAGAGGACATCCACTTGGTCAAGTCCCATCAGGATCTTACATGGTTCAATTAAGTCACCTTTTACTCTCTGGAGGATACAGGACTAGCCTGTCTAGCCTTGCTTTGTAATGCAATGCATATCTTCCAGGTTGAATTGCTGAATTGCTTTCAATACATTAACATCTTCTCCTAAGTATGATGACCAGTTCTGTACTCAGTATTCTAGGATGTGGTCTCACCAACACCTTGTATAACTGAAGCATACCCTCCCTCGTCTTGCATTCAATTACCCTCGAAATAAAACATAACGTTCTATTAGTTTCTGGAACTGTAAACTAACCTTATGTAATTCATGCACAATTCTCTGTATCTCTGAGCTCTGCAATTTCTCATCCTTTAGATCATATGCATTTTATTCTTTCTGCCAAAATTGATAATTTCACCCTTTCCACATTGTACTCCATTTGCAAGCTCTACATCCTTTTGTACGCTCAACTAATTTCTTTAGAGAACTCCGATAAATTAGTTAAACATTGAGAAAATCATGTTGGCTCTGCCGAATTACTTTGAACTTATTTAACTGTCCTATTATAATGTCTTTAATAATTATCAGGCCAGGCAGCTTAAGGAGGTACAGAAGTCAACATTTCAGGTGTAACCCTTCCTCAGGACTGAGAAAGGTTTACACCTGAAACATCAACCTCTGCACCTCCTGATGCTGCCTGACTTGTTGTGTTATTCCAGCCTCCTCCCTGTCTACTTTGGATTCCAGTATTTGCAGGGTTTTTTTGTCTTTAATAATTATCGTTCAGGTCTGCAGCATGGCCATTGTGGCACATCAAAATCAAACTCAGAAGAGATGATGAGCTGGCTGTGTTATAGAGAGACATATTTAAATTACCTGCATGTTTCCATAGGAACGTAGAATACAGGAGGAGGAATAAGTTACTTAGCCCATCAAGCCTGATCCACTATCAGTATAATCATTGGCTGATCACCCAATTCAATGCCTTGTTCCTGCTTTCTCCCCATACCCTTAGATCTATTTTTTAGGGCTGAATAGATCAATCTCCTTGTTGAAAATATTTAGTGTTTTGGCTTCACTGCTTTCTGTGGGACAGTATTTATATGCATTGACAGGGCAGAGATAATAATGGAACAGTCAGCATCGTTTTGTTCAGGGGAGGTCATGTCTCATCAACTTGAATGAATTTTTCAGAGGTGACCAAATATGTAGATGAGAGCAATGTGTCTACTTGGACTTCAGTTAGGTTTTTGATAAGGTCTCACATGAAACAAGATAGCAAAGGTGAGAGTCCACGGGATCCACGGAAACCTGGTAAACCTCTTTTTGCATGCTCTCCAAAGCCTTCACATCTTCCCTATAGTTGGTGACCAGATTGCCACAACATACTCCAAATGTGACCTAACTTTATACAGCTGCAAAATGATTTGTCAACTTTTATACTTAATGTCTCGACCGATGAATGCCATACGCCTTCTTTATCACCTTATTCACTTGTGTTACCACTTTCAGGGAGCTGTGGGCTTATACCCCAAGATCCTTCTGGATAACGATGCTCCTCTTGTATTTGATCTCCCAAAACTTTTGCCCAGATTAAACTCCTCTCCCATTTCTTTGCCCAATTTTCCAATTGATCTATATCCTGCTGTATCATTTGACAATGTTCCTCACAAGTCCACCAATTTTTGCCTTGTCTGCAAACTTACTAATCAGACAACCTGCAATGCAACAAACAGCCAAGTAGTGAAGACTTCAAGACTAGATGAAATGTTAAATCATTGGGGAAGGCACTAGATGTGGAGTGGGAGTCTGATTGAATTGTTCCCCTTTGAGACCACCTACCTTTTTTTTATTATTCATTCATGGAATGAAGGCATCATTGGCTAGGCCAGCATTTATTGCCCAGAAGGCAGTTATGAGTCAACCACATTGCTGTGGGCATGGAGTCACATGTAGGCCAGACCGGGTAAGGAAAGCAGTTTCCTTCCCTAAAGGACATTAGTGAACCAGATGGGTTTTTCCACTAATCGACAATGGTCGTCATTAAATGGTTATCATTATACTCTTTAATTCTCGACATTCTATTGAATTCAAATTCTACCATCATCCATAGTGAGATTCAAACCCAAGTCTCCAAAACGTTATCTGGGTCAACAGTCCAGTGATAATACCACTAGGCCATCGCTTTCCCTTTTCAGTTGTCCCTTTCCACAATCCCAGCTTGGATCATGATAAGCAGCAACAATGTGCAGTTTAAACCACTGGATTTCCTGCTCTTTAATGGATCAGTCCTTCGTGGTGGCCAGCTGTCAGACACAAAAATTGATTTAACAACAAGTAGGTGAAAGAGGAAAGATTAAAAAAGGACCTAAGGGGTAACTTTTTCACAGAGAGGGTGGTACATGTATGGTAGGATCTGCCAGAGGAAGTGGTGGAGACAGGTACAATTACAACATTTAAAAGACATCTGGATGGGTATAAGAATACAAAGGGGTTAGAGGGATATGGGCCAAATGCTGGCAAATGGGGCTAGGTCAGATTGAAATTGTCTGGTTGGCATGGAAGAGTTGGACCGAATGGTCTGTTTCTGTGCTGTATCACTCTATGACCTACACTATATAAACAAAAGCAGTCCCAGCACTGATTATTGGTGAATACAACTAGACATATTAATAAACTCCTCTCCACAACTATCCTCTGTCTTATATGACCAAGCCAATTCTTGTTAACCTTCATTGTACTCCCTCCATAATCAGAACACCCTTCCTCAGATAAGGAGATCGAAGCTGCACAGAGTAATCTGGGTGTGGTCTTACTGACACCCTGTACCTTTGCAGCAAGACATCCCTGCTCCTCTCGATTCCTCTTGCTATGAAGGCCAACATACCATTTGCCTTCATTGCCTGCTGTGCCTACATACTTACTTTTAGTGTTGCACTTCCCATTTTCCAAATCTGTCATCATTCAGATAATAGCGAGCTACCAAAGTGTACAACCTCGTACTTATCCACAGTTTTACTGCATCTGCCATGCATTTAGCCACAAGGCCAAAACATGCAGAAGCTTCTCTGCATCTACTCATAGTGTACCTTTCCACACAGCTTTGTGTCATCTGCAAATGTTAAGATATGATATGTTGTGTCCTCATCTAAATCATATATATATATATATTATGAATAGCTGGGGTGCAAGCACTGACCTGTAGTACACCACTTAGCCACTGGTCATGCCTGTCACTGGACAAAAGACCTATTTATTATTTTTCTTTGTTTCCTATCTGCCAACCAGTTTTCAATCCAATTTCCAAGTAATATTGATACTTTAAAATCCCAGTGCACATCAGAGTGAAGATATTGATATAAAGATAGAGAAAATATCCTAGTAATATATTTAAATCAGGAGGCTGAATGAAGAGAAAACATGGGGAATTTATAATCATGAGGAAGAACTGAGCAGTTGGAACTGTGGGTTGATAAATCCCCACTTCCCAATGGACTACAACCTAGGGTCTTAAAGGTAGCTAATGAGGTAGGAGATGCATTGCTGTTAATTTTCTAAAATTAATTAGATTCAGGAAAGGTTTCATCCGACTGGAAAGTAACAAGTATGATACCTCTATGCAAGAAGCCAGAAAAACCGCATACTGTAAGCTTGTCAGCTTGATATCTGTCATGAGGATGGTATTAATCAATCATTAAGGTTTTGTTTTTGCTGGGCACTTGGAAGAAATTAAAGTAATTGGAAAGTGTCAACTTGATTTTGTGAACGAATAATTGTGTATAATCTTATTTATTTGAATTTCTTAAACACATATTTGACAGTATCCATACAAATATTTATCAAGTAGTGTAGGAGCTTGTAGTGTATAGGGCAGCATAGTAACATAGCTAGAGTATTGGCTGACTACCAGAAAACAGAGTATGCATAAATGGGTCTTTTTTAGATTGGTAAGATGTGACAAACAGAATACTGCCACAGCCTGTGCTGGGTTTGCAACATTTTATGATTTGTGTAAATGATTTAGATGAGAAGATCGAATGACAGAAAGATGGGTAGGAAAGTATGTTATGAAGATGACATAACAGGGTGCAGACCAATATGGGGATAGTTTAAGTGAGTGGGCAAAAAAATCTGGCACATGGAATAACATGAGGGAAAGTGTGAACTTGTTCATTTTGATGGGAAGAATAAACAGGCAGAGTATAATTTAAACAAAACAACTGAGGAACTCTGAGGTGCGAACATATCTAGGTATTTTAGTACTCGAGTCACAAATACTTAGCGTGCAGGTACAAGACTAATAGAATGCTGTCCTTTATTATGAGCAGAAGGTAACTGAAGCATAACCTTTTATACAGAGCATTAATAAGACTACATCTTGAGTACTATGTATACTTTTGGTTTCCTTATTTAAGAAAGAATGTAAATACCTTGGAGGTGATTAGAAGGCACTTTATTAGATTGATATTTGGAATGAGTGGATTGTATTATGAGGGAAAATTGGGTTGGGCATGTTTTCACTGGAGTTTAGAAGGGTGAGGGATGATTTGATTGAAGTTTATAGTATCCTTGATGGTTTTAAGGTGACATGAAAGAATGTTTATTCTTGAGTTTAAGTCCAGGCTAAGAGTACTGTGTTAAAATTAGAGATCACCCTTTTAGGACAGAAATGAGGGGAATACTTCTGAGGTTTTTGTGACTTTGGAACTATCTGCCTCAGAAGATAATGGGGACAGCGTCATTGAATATTTTTAAGGCAAAGGTAAATAGATTAATGTTTGATGGGGAATCACAGGTTATCAGAGGAGACAGCAATATGTAATGAGGAACACTAACAGCTCAGCTATGATCTTATTAAATGATCAGGCAGGCTGACAAGGCTGAACGTTCTACTTTTGCTCCTACTTCATATGCCCATCAACTGATAGGCAATATTTGGTTATGGGTTGGATTTGTCTAATGTTTTGTGTGCTGGATATTCCTAGGCAATTTTCCACATTGTCAGTCAGATGCCAGTGTTGTAGCTGGGCTTGGACAGTGTTGTAGCTTTGGAGCACAAACTTTCAGTAGACTTGCTGAAATATTGTCAGGGCCCATTGCCTTTGCAATATCTAGTGGGTTCAGCCCCTTCATAATATCAAGTGGAGTGAATTGAACTGGTTGAAGGCTGACATTTGTGATGGTGGGGACCTTGGGAGGAAGCTGAAGATCCAAAGGATCATCCATTTGATACTTGTAGCTGAAAATGGTGCAAATATAGTAAAGTGAGCATAAAATCTTAATTTAGTCTCCCCAAAATTGAAGGAGATGACTATTCTTCAGTGCCAATTTTCTTGTTAAGAGCATTTTATCATCTCTGGAAGCATCTTCTGGCCCTAAGAATTCTGGTGCCTGATTGCCACCTAGTGGCTCTTGCTGGAAGTACACACACATTATATTGTAGCAGATTTAGATTCAACTGTAATGTTCTCGCAATGTGTTACTATGCATGGTCAAAGCTCCATGTGAATATTTGTCCTTGTGGACCCAGTACCAGAAAGCAATTGTCCTCTCTTGAAACATACCTATAGCAAGTGATTTAGTGTTTTCAGAAGAGCACGTGTAATGTACAGGATTTTCGGTACAAATTACCAGTGCCATGTCATTAAAATAAAATAGAGAACAGTGGATGTTGGAGATCTGAAATAAATACAGAACAGAAATTGCTGGCCAAACTCAACCGTTCTGACAGCATCTCTGGAGAGAAAACAGATGTAATATTTCAAGCCCAGTGATCTTTCTTCAGAACTTGATAAGTTAACTCTGTTTTCTTACCACATGTATTCCCAATGCATGAGAGGGGAGAAAACAGAGCAAAAAGAAAAATGAAATCCAAATGCATTACTAAACCACCCAGTGTTGTTTCCTGTATTAATAGATCATCTTTACAATTTAGATCACCAATCCTGTTGTGTTTATAGTTATCCTTTATTGTGGATCACTGCTGTGATGAAAATAAAACCTTTTTTCTCTTTTGTTCCAGTTTTTATTGAGTCGCAAAATCCATTGGGATGCAGCAACTCTGAAATATGTCACGTCAGACACATGCACTTATACAGTTCCTGAATCCTGATTGATTTACCACTCATCCTACAAGGCAGTTGGGACAATTGGTTCTGATGAGCTAATTAACCGCTGACCCCTATAGTGTTTTGAACAAAAATCATGAATGATACTTAATTTAAATGATTAAATCTTCTCATAAAGATTTGATGAGAAGTAGTATGAACTTATAAAATAATCACTACACTTTCTGTAGAAAACAATTAATTTCTGCCATGAGGTTTTAGGAAATAAATAAGATACATACGCTACAAATAAATACAAAGAACTGTCCAAGTATTGTCCAGACTAATATATTATGGTTATTATTTAAGCCCAAATATGTGAAGATTGCTTCCTAACATGAGTTGATTTGTGTATGCAGTTTTCAAATTGCACTAATTACTATTAAAAACTCGAGGTTGTGTTGAGAATTAAGGCTTTACATTTGGTTTACACTTTTGTTGGTTGGTGCCATTAAGGAAATGCTATTAACCCTTGCATTAATCTGTTACATTTTCTTTTTAACTTACTCGACAGATTTTTACAGTAAGCCGCTACCACCAGTTCAAGTGAGCCAGAAACCAAATGCTGACACCCATGAAGTCATCTCCTAGCAGTATGGATCTCTTGTTACTCTCTGAACAAAACTAGGTAGTTTTTTTAATGTTTTATTTAAAAATCAAACTTATGATTCATTCTTTTCCATCAGAAGAGATTTTTTAAAAACTGAGCAAGAAGGGAAAGAATCTATCCTCACTTTTGAGAACAAAACAAAACTTTCCATACTGCAGTCAAGGACACTGTATTGCTACCACATCAGCATGTTCAGCAAAAGAATGGCTGCAATGGACAGGCTTACGTTTTGAGTAAAGTGTTGAATGGCTATCTTTAGCAAATCTTGGAGAAGAAAGAGGCAGTGAGACAATACACCACAGAAGTATTTTTTTCTGCTGTTTAAGCCAGTGGAATTTTGTATCAATTGAAAAGTTCATGAAGAAACTCAACCTGACCAAGAAAAACCTTTTTAATATAACATGTGATATTTGTACAGTACAAAACATGTTAATTGTGCTGAATGTTTTGTTTTGATTAGTCTTTCTAGAAGATGCAACATAGTCATGCAAGTAATTATGTTTCAAACTGCAAATATTTTAGGTTTTGTTTCAAAGTTCAAGCAAGGACTCCTATTCATGTGGTCTTGAAACTCAGTGGATTAGATGTTTGCAAATACTGTAGCAAAGCTTTATTATATGTTCTATGTGGAACAAAATACGTCTTTTAAAAAAACATACCATGTAAAATTGGCAAGCATAATTCCTTCACTTCTCTCATACATTGTTGAATTGCCTCTGGATAGGCTCTTATAACTGCTTGTAATAATATCTCAGATTTTATATTGCAGAACTGCTAGTCTTTTGAAGACTCAAATTTTGCAATCAGTGTGAACAAATCACGATTATATAGATTACAGTCATATGAGATATTATTTTGGAAATTGCTTGTATTTTCCATTCAAAGCTGTAGGTAGACCTGTATTTCTAGAGAACAGATATAATGTAGTATACTTCAATAATCATAAAAGTTGTGTGTAAAATTTAGAGTTTTTATCTTAACTAGAACTATCTATATTGTTTCTGTGATGCTTATTCATTTTCTTAAAATGTTTGACCATATTTGTTTATAATTGTTACTATTTTGTATTTATCTAATTAGTTTGTGAGTTTTTCAAGCACTTTGTACACCTTTCAGAAAGAATCTTGCATTTTTATAAAAGTATTACTTGTCGTGAAAAGATAGAGTGAATCCCTTGTTAAAACCTTAAGAAATAATAACAAGAGATGGCTAAATGGCCACTCAAAGCTATTTTGTCATTAGGGAAGATCATGGTCAAGCTTCAACCCACCAGCTCTTTCACATATCTCTTGAGTGCAAACTATCTCAGTCTCAGCACTAAATAAACTCAACAACTAAGCATCTTTTTTCTGATAGACAAAATTACAAAAATTCCTAACCCCTTGATGAAGGCAGTTATTCTCCATGATCCTTATCCTGAAACTATAACCCCTAATACTAGACTTTGCAGCCAGATAAATGACATAGCAGATGCTAGGGTGCCAAGTTTATTCAGAATATTTTTTGTTTCAGAGAGATCACTTCAAATTATTCTTAGCTCCAGAGAATGTCGAATCGCTGTATTCGCTCTCTCCTCACATGACAACACTGTTATTCCCAGAAGTCAATCTGATGAAACTCCATTGACTCACTTATAGGGCAATCATATCTTACTCTTGGGTAAGGATATCAAATTCATTTATGGTCTTTCCAAATTCTGTACTACTGCAATAAGACATCCTTACCTGTATATTATGACTCACTTGCAATAAAAGTCAATATGTCCTTGGTGCATGCTGCACTTATTATGTACATGAACACCTAAATCCCTCTGAACATCTACATTTATTAGATCATTAATGTTTAAAAAATGTTTTTATTCTTCCTACTAAAGTGAATGACTTCACATTTCTTCACACTGTCCTCCGTCTCCAACCTCCCTGCAGTTACACTGTCCTCCACCTCCAACCTCCCTGCAGTTACACTGTCCTCCGTCTCCAACCTCCCTACAGTTACACTGTCCTCCGTCTCCAACCTCCCTAGTTACACTGTCCTCCGTCTCCAACCTCCGTACAGTTACACTGTCCTCCGTCTCCAACCTCCCTGCAGTTACACTGTCTTCCGTCTCCAACCACCCTACAGTTACACTGTCCTCCGTCTCCAACCTCCCTACAGATACACTGCCCTCCGTCTCCAACCACCCTACAGTTACACTGCCCTCCGTCTCCAACCTCCCTACAGTTACACTGTCCTCCGTCTCCAACCTCCCTGCAGTTACACTGTCCTCCGTCTCCAACCTCCCTATAGATACACTGCCCTCCGTCTCCAACCTCCCTGCAGTTACACTGTCCTCCGTCTCCAATCTCCCTGCAGTTACACTGTCCTCCGTCTCCAACCTCCCTACAGTTACACTGTCCTCCGTCTCCAACCTCCCTGCAGTTACACTGTTCTTTATTGACCTGAAGTGAATAAAACCTGATAATGAATTTAATTAGAATAACTTCCTGTATTGACTTGGACACGTCACTTAATATCAAATGATTGTCTCATTAATCAAATCAAGGAAAGCAATTTTGCATCAGACTTTGGTGGAATACAATACCAACAAACACATTTAACAGTAAATTAGTTTTACGCATCTCAATTTCTCAAATTTGCCAAGTTTTTTTTTGCAATTAAATTATTCTGTACCAATTACATTTCTTCCACCAATTATCCAACTTTGCTCTTTCCTTGCCTGATTATGCTTCATGTTGTGTGAATCTCAGGAATGTTGTAATGCCCCACCATCTAAAAACTTTACATGTATCAACCTGAACATCTTGTGTCCCTGATGTATTGGGCAGCTATAATTGAGGTTAATCTGTTCTCATCTAATGTCGACACATGAATTTGACCCAAGAGAATTGATAGCTATCAGAACTTGGAGCACCAGATTATTACCTCCATGCTTGCTTTTCCTTTCTTTCCCACTGTCCACTTACCCAAGCAAACCATTAGTTTTGGGAAAATGAGACATTTGTCAATAACAGTCAGAGGCCCATCTGAAATAAAGATAAAAACTGTTGGAAATATTCAGCAGGTCTGACAACATCAGTGATGAGAGGAACAGAGTTCATGTTTCTGTTCAATGATTTTGCATGAAAACTTTATGAAATTGACAAACAACAGACAAGTCGTTGGACCCATCACTTTATTAAACACAATACCAACAATGATGGTGTATTCATTTTTGGTAACATTAAAGTTCTCAGATTTGTAACATTAGATATTTGTATTGAAGTATTTATATTTCTGCTAACTTTCCTATTTTTTTCTTAATCCAAACACAAAATATATAATTTTTATCACAGTCGGTTGTTACTGTTGTTGTTATTTATTTTGTTTCTGGACAAAGTATTAGATAATGTGCTCTGCAGTTAATTCACACATTGATTTGCATTAATATTTCTTGTAAAAAGGTTATTCTTTGGATTCAAACAACACTAAGAAGCATTATAAAATAAATATTTTGACTTGCGTTGTGCTTACTCAAATTTCTTTTTGAAAGTAGTGACATCTATTATTTTGATCATTTCTATTGTAATCTATCTTTTGGAGTCTTGTAATTTTGTTTTTAAATGTACTAATTACTTATAGTTATTAGTTTGTCTGAAGTCAATACAGGCTGTACCTTCCTAATCCACCACTCTGTGATCCAATATCCACATTACAGTTCCAGTCCTAGTTTTAGACTTTATAAAGTGGCATTTGGGTGTCAGGATCATGTCATGTACATGTCCAGTCTGCACTCACATTTATTTTATAGCATATTTTCTTTTCTGTCTGGAATAATTCAGATAAAATGTATTGGACCCTTTGGTAAAAAGGTTTATCTTGTTGCTCATAGCAAGGCTGTGCAGGAGGCATTAAAAAAATGCTTCAACCTCACACAGAAATAAATGCCTTTCGTGCCATTGGTGCTTATGGAACATCATCCCTTTCCAGATTTTCTATTCAGGTTCATTTGTTGTTTCAAAATATGAATTACAGGAAGAAAGTTCTATTGAATTTAATGATAAAATGCAGACAGTGATGAACATGTTGCACAGTGCTCTTTAAGATTGTGTATGACGTTCTGTGGTTCAGCAAGGCCTGGCCGCAACACTGCCTAATTACAAAGGTCAACCTGTATTGTACTGTGTAGTAGAGTTTGAATGTCACTGGAAAATGTCTTAGTCAGAAGGTAACATCTGATTAAATCAATTGTACTATGCATCAGAGCTTCATTTAATAACTGAAGGTTTTATGATCTTCCAAAGTAAAAAGAATATCTTTTAAAAGATGTTGAACAGTTCTTCTTCTATCAGGTTTAGTTTGAATATGTAGGTGTGACACAGGTTTACTGGTAATTATTCCTTTTATTTGGGTTCAGAGTCCTACAGCATGGAAACAAACGCTTCGGTCCAACTCATCCACGCCAACCAATCTTCCCAATCTGACCTAGTGCCATTTTCCAGCAGTTTGCCCATATTCCTCTCAACCCTTCCTATTCATATACCCATCCAGATGCCTTTTAAATGTTACAAATGTACCAGCCTTCCCCACTTCCTCTGGCAGCTCATTCCATACACGCACCACCCTCTTCATTAAAAAGTTACCCCTCAGGTCCTTTTTAAATCTTTCCCCTCTCACCGTAAATATATGCCCTCTAGATTTGGACTCCCCCACCTCAGGAAAAAGACTTTGGGTGTTCACCCTCTCCATGCCCCTCATAATTTTATAAACCTATATAAAGTCACCCCTCAGCCTCCAACGCTCGAGGGAAAAAAGTCTCGGTCTATTCAGCCTCCCCCTGGAACTCAAACTTTCCAATCCCAGCAACATCCTTGTAAATCTTATCTGCATCCTCTCAGGATTTACAACATCCTTTCTATAGAAGGGTGACCAGAATCGTATGCAGTACTCCAAAAGTGGCCTTACTATTGTCCCATACCAGGGGTGGGGAACCTGCGGCCTTCTAGGCCATTGTGTGTGGCCTTTTGAATGAATCCAAATTTTGCAGAACAAATCTTTTATTTTTTATTTCGTCCTTTATTATTTTTATTTTAATCTTAAAATGAATGTATTTAAAATACCGGAGAGTAAAAGAAAATTCAATGAAATAATCCTCACAGACTGGCCGCCACAATTAAAACAATTGGTAAGTCATAAGGGCTATTTCGACATTTGCTATGCTTATGATTTAGTTCTAATGCGACTCTGGAATGTACGTTATCTTCCCTGCCTGACTGGCGCCACTACCGCTGCATTTCTGTATGATATCATGTCAAAGCAAAATGACTTGAATATTTCTTTGCAAAGTAAAACTAGGTCTATATACGATATGTGGCAAAAAAATCCAAGCATTTCGAAAAAAGCTATCTTTTTTTCAAAACTCCTCTTCAAAAGGAAATTTCGGATGAACATTTTCCCAGTTAGCAAAGGTCATTGATGAACAGGAGGATTCTTGAGAATCATTTGAAGAATACGCAACTGTTATAGACTTATTAATTGGAGAATACAATGAAAGGTTCTCTGACTTTGAGAATCATGACATCACACTCAAATTAGCATTTCAACCTCACCTAGTTGATGTCTCCAAGGCTCCTAAAGAACTACAGATGGAATTGATTGAGCTCTCAGAAGATGACATTTTAAAGTCCTTATTTGACGCTTAAGAAAGATCCGATCGAAATATGGAAAAATGTAATAGAATACCCATGCTTTCGGCAACATGCACGAAAAATGCTTTCTTGCTTTTCATCCTCTTATTGCTGCAAATCTACGTTCTCCTACTTAACCAAAATCAAGACACTCTTAAGGTCACAAATGACGGCTACCCATCTAGAGGATCAGCTAAAACTGCAGACCTCCATGCTGAAACCAAATATTCAAATACCTTCCTACAAAAAGCAGTCACAACAAAGTAATTAGAAGGTTAGTTAACTTTAGAATTAACTTTTTTTTCTTTTTTTAATTAGTACATAGTAGTTAGATTTTTACAAAATAATGTGAATTTTGAAGAATATATCATTGAAGTTTCTTGGATGCGGCCTTTTTGATTACAAAATGCAGCCTTCCAACATGAAAAGGTTCCCCACCTCTGTCCTATACAGCTGTAAAGTGACATCTCAACTCCAGTCCTCAATATTATAACCAATGAAGGCAAACATGCCAAATGCCTTCTTCACCACTCTCTACCTGCAGCTCCACTTTCAAGGAACTATGCATCTGCACCCCTCGGTCTCTTTGTTTGACAACTCTCCCCAGGGCCTTACCGTTAACTGTACAAGTGCTGCCCTGGTTTGCTCTACCAAAATGCAATACATCGCATTTATCTAATAAACTCCATCTGCAACTCTTCAGCCCATTGGCCCATCTGATCAAGGTCCATCCAAATCATTTCTATAAATTATAAAAAGCAATGGATCCAGCACCAATTCTTGTAGCACACCACTGGTCACAGGCCTGCAATCTGAAAAGTAACCCTCTACCACCACACACTGTCTGCTACTTTCAAGCCAATTTTCTATCCAATTGGCTTGGTCTCCGTGGATCCCATGTGATCTAACCTTACTAATCAGTCTATCATGCAGGAACTTATTGAATGCTAAAGCCCATGTAGACAATACCTACCACATTGCCTTTATTGATCTTCTTTGTTGCCTCTTCGAACAACTCAGTCAAGTTAAGAATCATAGAATCCCTACAGTGTGGAAGCAGGTAATTTGGCCCATCAATAACAACCCTCTGAAGAACATCCCATCCAGACCCCCAATCCCTTTAACTCTGCATTTATCATGGCTAATCCACCTAGCTAGGAGACGGTGAGGTCTGCAGATGCTGGAGGTCAGAGTTGAGAGTGTGCTGCTGGAAAAGCACATCAGGTCAGGCAACATCCAAGGAGTAGGAAAATCAATGTTTTGTGCCAGAGCCCTTCATCAGGAATGAGGCTGGGAGCCTCGAGGGTGGAGAGATAAAAGGGAGGAAGGTGGGGCTGGGGAGAAGGTAGCTGTGAGTGCAATAGGAGGATGGAGGTGGGGGTAAAGGTGATCGGTTAGAGAGGAGGGTGAAGCGGATAGGTGGGAAGGAAGATTGATAGGTGGGACAGGTCATGAGGACGGTGCTGAGCTGGAAGGTTGGAACTGGGGCAAGGTGGGGTGAGAGGAAATGATGAAACTGGTGATGTCCACCTTGAAGCCATGGGGTTGAAGGGTCCCAAGGTGGAAGATACGTTGTTCTTCCTCCAGACTTTGGGTGGTGAGGGAATGGCAACGGAGGAGCCCAGGACCTGGATGTCCTCGGCAGAGTGGGAGGTGGAGTTGAAATGTTCAGCCAGGGGCGATGGGGTTGGTTGGTGTGGGTGTCCTGGAGATGTTCTCTAAAGCGTTCTGTGAGAAGACATCCAGTCTCCCCAATGTAGAGGAGAACACACCAGGAGCAATGGATACAGTAAATGACGTGTGAAAATGCAGGTGAAACTTTGATGGATGTGGAAGGCTCCTTTGGGGCCTTGGACAGAGGTGAGGAGGGAGGTGGGGGCACAGGTTTTGCAATTCCTGCAATGGCAGGGCAAAGTGCCAGGAGGGGAGGGTGGGTTGGTGAGGGGGCATGGTCCTGACCAGGCGATCGCAGACGGAACAGTCTTTGCAGAAAGCAGACAGGGGTGGGGAGGGAAATATATCTCTGGAGGTGGGGTCCATTTGTAGGTGGCGGAAATGTTGGTGGGGTGGAAGATGAGGACCAGGATGGTTCTGTCCTTGTGGTTGGAGGGGTGGGGTTTGAGGGCGGAGGTGTGGGATATGAACGAGATACATTTGGAAGGCATCTTCAACCGTGTGGGAGAGGAAAGTTTGGTCTTTAAAGATGGAGGCTATCTGGTGTGTTCTGTGGTGGAACTGGTCCTCTTTGGAGCAGATGCGGCAGAGGTGGAGGAATTGGGAATATGGGATGGCATTTTTGCAGGTGGCAGGGTAGGAGGAGGTGTAATCCAGGTAGTTGTGGGAATCAGTGGGTTTGTAAAAAAATGTCAGTGTTGAGTCGATCCTCGTGGAGGGAGATGGAGAGGTCTAGGAAGGGGAGGGAGTTGTCAGAGATGGTCCAGGTGAATTTAAGGTCAGGGTGGAATGTGTTGGTGAAGTTGATGTACTGTTCGACCTCCTTGTGGGAGCACGAGGTGGCACCAATGCAGTCATCAATGTAGTGGAGCAAGAGGTGGGAAGTGGTGTGGAGTAACATCAACGTAGCAGAAGAAGCATTCCTGGACACTATGGGCAATTTAGCACAGCCAATCTACCTAATCTGCACATCTTTTGATTGTGGGAGGAAACTGGAGCACCCAGAGGAAACCCACACAGATGCTGGGAGAATGCGCAAACTCCAAGGTTGATAGAATTTAGATCCCTGTGAGGCAGTAGTACTAACCACTAAGCCACTGTGCTGTTAGTAAGGTATAATTTACCCTACACAAAGCCATATTGACTAACCCTAATCAGTCCTTGCCTTTCCAAATACATGTAAATCCTGTTCCTCTCAATCTTGTCGAACAACACACTCACTAATGAAGTAAAGTTCACTGGTTTTTAGTTCCCTGGCATTTCCTTACAGCCTTGCTTAGATAATGGTACCACATAAGCCAACCTAAAGACTTGCAGCACCTCACCTGTGGGCATCAATGATACAAATATCTCAGTAAGGGGCCTAGCAATCTCTTCCCTATCTTCCATAAAGTTCTGGGAAACACCTGATCAGGTCCCATGTGTCTACTTTTATATGTTTTAAAACCTTCAGCACCTTATCTTCCCAAATATGAACTCTTTTCAAGGCATCACCGTTTATTTCCACAAGTACACTTGTTTCCATGTCCTTCTCCACAATATTTGATAACCAAAGAATGTTGAGATCATCTCTGGGGCAACGTTCATAAACTATTATTCAATGAATGCAAATTCCTAGGGGCAACCATACTTTTTGAATTTAAGGTGATCAGTCTGCTACACCAGGGAATGTGATGGCATAATGGTTGTGTCACTGGATTTGGAATCCAGAACCTCAGATTATCTGTCATGACTCATTGAAATAGCCCCACTATTCATGGAATCATCACAAGTGGGAAAAGATTTTTAATTATTGATTTTTGTGGGATGTGAACGTCCCTAGTTTACTTTGAGAAGATGACAATGAGTTGTCCTCTTGAACGACTGCAGTCCACCTGCTGTAGGTTGACCCACAATGCTAAGGGCAGAAATTCCAGGATATTGACCCAGTGACAGTGTAGGAATGGTGATAAGTTTCCAAGTCAGGATGGTGAGTGGTTTGGAGGGGAACTTGAATGTGATGTTCCTATATATCTAATGCCCTTTGTCCTTTTAGATGGGAGTGGTCGTGGGTTTGGAAGGTGCAGTCTGAGGATCTTTGGAGAATTTCTGCAGTGTAGCTAGTTCTTCTGAATCTTTAATCAAATTATCCCAAATTCTCAATGTTCCTGACTGCCAATTCCAGAAGAACCTAAAAGAAAAAAAACAGCATTCTGTTCTTCGCAAGAAAGTTTATTTATTGCAAACATTGGTTTTAAACCAATGTTGGAATAGATATATTAATTGTTAATATACCTCACTATAACTAAAGGTCAGTCCCTTTTTAAAAAAATGTCATCACATACAGCCGCACACATATGGGAATTACAGGTGGGGAAAGAGAAGAAAATTTCAGTGAAGCACAGTTTTGTCTGGATTACAAGTGCCAATATGTATTCCTTCAGATCCCTTCTGGTGCCTTTTGACTATTCGATGAGGATATAAAGTTGTGGACACGCTGATTCTCAAGCTTTCATATTTCTCAAGCTTTTTTAGTGTCTCTAAAGGTGGATTTCCCCATTTTCCTTTCAAAAAGGGAATTTGCAGGCAAGAGAGTAGCCGGCTGCTTGGATATGTTTCTATACTCAAGGGAGGAAGAGAGAGATTTTCTTGTTCACAGGCTGGATGTTTTTGCTGTATTGTTCAAACACAAAGCTGTAGATACTTGGCAAGATCCAGTCAAGAAGTTCTTAATATGTTGAGTACATCTGCACACAGGCAAAATTCTTCCTCGTATTGAAAAACCAAAAGTCCAACACTGGACAAAACTGCCTGTAGAAACACACCCATGGGACCAAAATGTCAAGCAACCTCACCAACCTCTTCCCCCACTTCCCTCTCATCCCCTCCCGACATACACAGTCTGAGTGCAGCAAACTGGCACATTTCAAGATCAAAGACTATGTGCTAAGGGATGCACTAAAACTTGGAGTAGCTGTTGTCAAGGAATAGTGGGGAAAGACCGCCAAATATAACAAGGATCTGTTTAGTTATCAGACTCACTCATTGCCTCAAAGTGTATGTAAGTAGTGTCCTGCATGAGTGGCATTTGTCTTAATTTGCAACTGCGGGGATGCTCTGAGAAATGTCAAATTCCAATGTTTGTTTCTTTTATCAGCAAAGAGTGTACTGAACTACTTTAGTATCTGGTACATGTACATAAAGATTTTTTTATGAATAAAGTATAGTCTTGCAAAAAATAGGGAACATAGAACATACAACAGTATTTTTTTTAAAAACTTCCAATTGTCCACTGCATCCTGGTTAAAGATTTTTTCCCATTTTCACATGTGCAATCCAAACAACATAAATGTTGTTTACGTGCCTTTATCTTAAAGAGAGATGAAAATGGCATTTCAAAATGACATTTCAGATATGTGAAACATGGACAACAAAATAAGTCTGATACAATTCTTATTATCTTTCTCTTAAATTCTTATTTCTTCATTTTTACCTTCTAGGTAATAAATCTGCTATTACATTATCTTTACCAGTAATGTGAACAATCTTTACATTAAATTGTTGCATCATTAAACTCTAGCTGAACAATCTCAAACCTCAGGTTTTAAAATTTTCATTAAACACTAGTGGATTAGTCAGTACTGACTATGGTCAGTAGATCCATATTTTATGGTCATAGACTCCAAAATAATAGAGGAGGCAATAGCCCAGTGGTATCATTGCTGGACTGTTAACCTAGACACCCAAGTAATGCTCTCAGGATCTGGTTTTGAATCTGTCATGACAGATGGTGAAATTTGAATTCAATAAGAATCTGGAATGAAGAATCTAATGATGACCATTAAACTATTGTCAATTATTGGAAAAAAAACCTGTCTGGCTCACTAATTACCTTGAAGGAAGGAAATTGCCATCCTTACCTGGCCTGGCCTACATGTGACTCCAGACCTACAAAAATGTAGTTGACTCTTAACTGCCTGCAATTAGGGATGGGTAATAAATGCTGGCCCAGCCAGTGACACCCTCATCCCATGAATGATTTTTTTAAGAATCCCAAAGGCTAATTTTCTATTACAGTGTACTTCCTCTCAAATTGGTTTTATTTCTTTTTTAAAAAATCCTATCGACTTCTATATTCCTGATTCCACATCTTGAATCAAGACTGCACCAACTCCCAAGTCACAAGCATCAATTACCATTTTAAAAGGTTTGATAATTCAGGGTGGCCAACACCGTTGCTCATTGGTTAGGATTCCGTTCAGTTCCTCAAAGGCTGCTTGGCATTCTGCTGACCAGAGCACTTTGGTCTGTTACTGTTACAAATTTGTCAAAGATACAGCTATTGTCCTGAATATAAGCTCACATTTCTGATAAAATCCTAAATTCCTAAAAATGCTCATGATTTCTCACTTAGTTTTAGTAATGGGGAATCAATCAGAACCTTCACTGTAGCCATGCTTAGCAATAGCTTCCCTTAACGTTTGATACGTCCCAAGTAAGTTACCTTGTTTTTGCAAGTTTACTTTTAGCCCGATATTTGCATGATGAACTTAAAAGAAACAAATATAGATCAAATTAGTTTTTGGTTAATAAACAGAGTTTATTCTCCTGTATCTGTTCATTTGTTCTGATTGTTCTCTTTGTCCTCCCCATATTTCAGACTATATTATATCTGTTTGACTGAATCTTTTTTCCCAAGAAAGCAGCAGTATCAGCTGGTCCAATTAAAAGAGTGCTGATCTCAGAAAGGACATATGGAAATGTGAACAATAACTGAATTCATCCCAGGTGGCTAGTTTTGATCTGTGAAACATACAGTAAAAGGTACCTATTTCACTATTAAAATAAATACCAGTCATCAGCTAATGAAAGATGTTGGATTTTCACCTCAAATTAAGCAAGCTGAGCTAAAAACTGTTGTGCTTTTGCAAACACAATTGTTTTATTCAGTCCTTCATACAAAATATCTGTTAAAATGTTTAATAATTAAATATTTTTTCTAGAATATTTCTAGAACAGATTACATGTATTACCCTGCTTAAATTGCAATTTTGTTTTTTAAAAAGTAATTCCTGGGATTTAGGCTGTGCTGGCTGGAAGGATATTTAAAACCCAACTCTAGGTGCCCTTAAGAAGGTGGTGGTGAACTGCGTTCTTGAATTGCTACAGTCCAATTGCTTTAGGTAATTCACAATGTCATTAAGGAGGAGGAAGTTCCAGAGTTTTGACCCAGCAACACTGAGAGAACAGTGATACAGTTTGCAATCACAATAGTGGGTGGCATGGAGGAGAATTGGCAGGTGGTGGCATTTCCACGTAACTGCTACACTTGCCCTTTGAGATGATAACGGTTGTGTATTTGAATGATGGTGTCTAAGGAGCCTTGAAGAATTTCTGCAGTGCATTTGTTCTGTAAATATAGTTATTAGCAAATTTTTTTAACTTTACAAACATATAAAATTTTTGAAAAATACAATCAATAACAAATATCAGTATAAAAAAAGAAAAAACCCACAAATTACAATACAACTACTGTCTACTAACTATTAACCTACCCTATAATATAAAACAGACCCTAATACTGTGCTAAGCAACACCAATAAATAAGTAAATAACTAATAGGTCAAAAAAAAGAAAGAAAAGCAAAAAAGTAACAAAACAAAAACACAGAATGCAGAACAGCTATACTCGGCAAAAAGCTCCCAAACAAAAGAATGGGGGCATTGTATATATACCCGTATTAACTCAGGAGACCCCCATCCAGGGCCCAGGGCTCGACAAACCTAACCATCCTGGTTAAACAAGCGCCCTAGTTAAGATTGCTGACAAATCTATATCCAAATAATTCAAGTAGGGCTGCTATGTCTTATAAAAATGGTCTGTTGTGTGGTGCACCATGTTTGTAAAAAAAAGTCCAAGGGAATATGCTCCATAATTAATTTCTTCAATCCCAGCAAGCCCAGCAGGTTCTCAGACACCCAGTTCATCAGAATATTCTTCCATGCACAGTATGCAAGAATATTAAATAATTTCTTCCCATGCCTGTCTAAAGATGGTAAATTTGGTAGACCTAAGAGGAGAGATATCGGGTCTACTTTGACTTCAATCCTCAATATCCTCCCTATCTCTCCTGCCATAGCGCTCCATTAAACATGAAGCAATGGGTAAGAGTACCTACACTTATTTCACATTTGGGGCACATTGAAGATGCTCCTTTTTTAAACTTCACCAGATGGTCCAGTGCCAGATGAGCCCTGTGCAGAACTTTTAACTGCGTAGCACATGTCCTATTACAGATTGAGATCTTTTGAGCATTCGCCACTATGTTCTCCCATATTTCAGAAGAGATCTCTACTCCTAGCTCTTGCTTCCAGACCTCACATAACCGGTTAATATCCTGCCAGGCCCTGCCACCCAGCAGGCAATGGAGGGCACTAGCCGAAAGGGTGTTTGTGGAACGTAACAACAACCTCTCTGTATCGGGCTTACAGGGCTTAGTGAGAAGTGTAGTCTTTTTCTGGATGAAATCCCTAACCTGAAAACAATGGAAAAGATCTCTGCCGTATTTGTGGCTCAGTTGCTCAAGAGACATCAAAACCTCCCCCTCAGACAAGTCTCCCAAATAGTAACTCCTCTCGCTGCCCATAGTTTGAACCCTGAGTCCATCATCCCTGGTAGGAACCCTGGCATGCCAACTATAGGCGTAAGTGGCGAAGTCTTGGACAAACAACCCTCACTCTGACACATCGCCTTCCAAGCCCTGACTGTACTAATGACAATGGGGTTCCGGCAGTAGTCCATAACTGTCCTCATCTTATCCATGAACAACAGATTAATAAGCGGGCACTTTGTCCGGGAGGACTCGATATCCAGCCATATTGAGTTTGGATTGTTACCTACCCAATCACAGACAAAGGACAGCAGGGAACTCAATTGATACCTCCTGATGTCTGGGAAATCAACTCCTCCCCCTCCTTGAGGCAACCGCAATTTAGTAAGTTTGATGAGGGGCTGCCAACGATGCCAGACAAAGGAACCAAACCATCCCATAAGCTTCCGCAGTGTTTACCTGGGAAACATTAGAGGGAGCACATGTATGAGATAAAGCAAACAAGGAAAAACAGAAGGAGGAAGAGCCATGAAATTGGAAGAGCTTCCCATCTCTGGAGATCCCACCCAATATTGTTGAGCAAGTGAGCAAAGTTAGTCCGAAATAACAGATCAAACTTGGGGGTAATAAAAATGCCTAGGTACTGGAAACCTGCCCGTGACCACTTAAAAGGGAACTTAGAGCCACCTTCAACTTCTGGCACGTCCTTAAGGTTCCCCAAAAGTATAGCCTCTGATTTTGCAAAGTCAATCTTATATCCTGAAGTAGCCCCAAATGAATTGATACATTGTATCAAATGGGTTATGGAGGTCATCGGGTTCGATAAAAACAGAAGGACATCATCCACATACAGTGTAATCTTGTGTGCCCTCGATCCCACTTCCGGAGAGGTTATGTGGATGTTCTGGGGAATGGCCTCTGCCAGCGGCTCTATCACCGATGTAAACAAAAACGGTGAGAGGGGGCAGCCTTGCTGACTACCCTAACCAATCCAAAGTTCCCAGACTTCACCCCGTTGATGATGACCACGGCCAGAGGGGGGTGATACAAAACCTCCACCCACCTCGCAAAGACCCCACCCAACCCAAACTGTTCTAAGACATACAAAAAGATACAGCCATTCCACCCAGTCAAATGCTTTCTCTGCATCTAAGGAAATCACCAACCTCTGAATCGATCGTTGCTGACAAATCTGGACCATATTCAGCAACCTTCTAATATTGTTAGAGGACCTACAGCCCCTTATAAACTTGTCTTGTCTTCTTTAACAATATGGGGCAATAACTTTTCCAATCTCAGCTCCAGGATCTTAGATAGAATCTTGAAGTCCGAATTTAATAAAGAGATGGGCCTGTATGAGGCACAATCCTCAGGAACCTTCCCCTTCTTAAGAATTAAGGAAACATTAGATTCTCTCAAAGATGGTGGTAAGCATGCATGCGTATAGGAGTGATTGTACATCTCCAACATCAGCCCTGACAGAATCCCGATGAACTCCTTATAAAACTCACCCAGGAGACCATCAGGACCAGGCGCTTTCCCACTCTGAAGTTGCCTAGTTGCCTCCTGTATTTCCTGAACTGTCAAGGGGGCATTAAGGAGAGAGGCCTGTTCCAAGGTTACCCCTGGGAGGTCCAGGTTCATAAAGAAAGGCCTCTATTTTAGCCCTCCTGTCCTCGCAACCTTCAGAACGATACAATTCAAGTAAAAACTCCGAAAAGCCTCATTAATCTTTATAGCATCATACATAAGAACCCTGGCACTGTTTCTAATTGCAGTAATGGATTGGGGAGCACGCATTTTCCTAGTCAGGTATGCTAAATATTCCCCTGGCCTATCCCCATATTCGAACAGCCTTTGTCTAGCAAAAGCAAGTTCTTTCTTTGCGTTTTGTGTCAGTATTGAATTCAAGGCAGCCCGGAGGGCCGTGATCCGCTGTAGCTTAGTCACCAATGGCTACGCAAAACGTGCCACCTCCGCGGCTTTCAACCACATCTCAACTACACGCTGCTGTTCCTCCTTCTGTTGTTTCTGGCTAGCCAAATTGGAAACAGCTAATTGCATAGTAAAGGTCTTAGCAGTCTCGTATAGCATAGACGGACTACTAGCCGTGCCTGAGTTGATAGTCAAGAATTCCTGAAACTCCTTCAAAACGTATTCCACAAATGTGGAATCCTTAAGGAAAAAAGTGTCCAAATGCCAGTGCTGCAAACCTCGCTCCTCACTCTTGGCCTTAACTTCCAAATATATCGTCACGCAGAGATAGATATGTTCCCATTTTTGCAACCCATAATCCAATCCAGAAGGGCTGAGGCAGCCAGAAAGAGTTCAATCCTCATGTGACATTTATGTGGGTTTGAAAAAAAAGTGAAGTCCCTGCTGAGAGGGTGAAGACATCTCCAAATATCCACTAGTCCCAACCCCTCGCATAAGTCAGCACCTACTTGACCTGTGAAGAAATAGTTGGGGGCCCATTAGGCATCCTGCCCACTGTCGGATCCAAACGACAATTAACACCCCCCCCCCCCGCCACTATAATAATGTGCCATGTTCCAAAGGAACTCAGTTTAGAGAAAGCAGTAATTAAAAATTTGAGGGGATGCGCCATAGGACAGTAGACATTTAAAATGCCATATTCCTCCCCATGTATCTCTGCGTGACGGTATATTTGGAAGTTAAGGCCAAGAGTGAGGAGCGAGGTTTGCAGCACTGGCATTTGGACACTTTTCTCCTTAAGAATTCCAAATTTGTGTGTAATACTTTTTGAAGGAGTTTCAGGAATTCTTGATTATCAACTCAGGCACAGCTAGTAGTCCGTCCGACTTTAAGTATCACAAACCATCCCTGCTCATCTTTCACCTGCTTTAATAATGTGAACAGAAGATTTTTCTGGATAAGTACTGCCACTCCCCTACTGTTAGTAGTAAAGGATGAAAAGAATACCTGGTCAACCACCCCCCCCCCCCCGTTGTAACTTCAGGTGTTCCTTATCATCAAGATGGGTTTCCTGTAACAAAGCAATATCAACCCTTTCCCTCTTAAGGCAAGAAAGCATATTTTTTCCTTTTAACAGGTGAATGACTTCCCTTGATTTTCCAGGTGCACCATTTAATAAGATACTTAGCCATATCCCTTTTCAGAGACCCTTGAACCCCTGGGAGGGAGAGCCCTGCTTATAAAGCACCGAGCACAAGTAAATAAAGACTCAGAGTCGAAGAATTATGTATACAAAAACTACTCTATCATAACTACAAACAACTATTACTACCAAAAACTACAAAGAAAACCAGCACAAGTAAATAAAGACTCATAGAGTTGAAGAATTATGTATACAAAAACTACTCTATCGTAACTACAAACAACTATTACTACCAAAAACTACAAAGAAAACCAAGTATAAAACCTTGAATGGAAGACTCTTCCACCTGCCAATAGGGGGCACTCACCCTATCCATCCCCTCCTTCACAGCTCCTTCAAACTCAGACTGTGCCCCAGCCTTAGGCCAGAAAAAAAAGGAGATAATCCTTAAAACAATAGAAAAAAAAAGTCAGGATGTACAATCCACCCATCCCCGGCTTCATGCCACCCCTACTTGTGACTAAAAGAGAAACAGAACAAACAACAAAAAAAGGGGAGACAACATACAACATGCACAAAATTTCCCATTATAAAGTCCAGTTATATAAAAAAATGTATAACTTATTCCAAGTTTCTTTCCCCCTTTCCAATAAAGAAATGATTAGAGAGAAAGAAAGGAATAAAAAAAAGGAAGGGAAACATGGGGAAAGAAGGAAAAGAGAACGAGCATTAACCGTATTCTTCAGGCCAGTCCGACTATTTTAAAGTGTCTACAAAGTTTTTAGCTTTATCCACTGAGTCAAATGTATAAACTGAGTCCTCATGGCTGAAACGGAGCACTGCAGGGTATCTCATGGAGTACTGGATGCACAGCTTCCTGAGCTTCTTTTTAACTTAATCGAAGGACTTCCTCTTTCAAATTAAAGCTGCCGAGAAATCCTGGAAAAACATGATTTTTGACCCCCTTGTACAACAGTGCCTGTGGATCATTTCCCGGTAATCTAGAGGCTTTTATTATTTTTTGCTTGTCCTTGTATGAGTGGAAGTGCACTAGGGCCAGGAGAGGGTGCTGACCAGCCCTGACCTGTGCACTGTAACCCGATAAGCCCTTTCAATCTGCAGCTTGCTGGACTCGATATGATGCCACAAAAACTTCAGCAGCCAGCTTTCAAAGAAGCTGACCGGCTGCTCAACTTCCTCGAGCCTCGATTTTCAAGGTCGTCGATATGGTCTTACAAGGCCCGCACCTCTCGCTCCAGCACCTGGATGAGGACTCCATCGCAGCTTCCAAAGCCTTAGTTCGACCCTCCACCTCCCTCCAGTCACTCCCCGAGGCCCTGGATCTCCTGCTCATGCTTCTGCAGCATGGATGTGATAGGTTGGACCTTGGCACGAATCTCCCCCCGCATCTCCTCAATCGCAGCCCCATCTTTCAAAGTAAGTCTCTCCATCACTGCAGCTAATACCTGTGAGTCTGGAGTCTGTCAGGTCCCGGGGGGTCAGGAGAGGCTGCTGTCTCTGGTATGTCTGGTGCTGCAGGGGAGTGTCCTCCCTGATGCTGTTTGCTCGCTCCTTTTCCCTTTGGCATCCTTCCCACTTCCAAATATGAACAAATATGTGTTCTGTAAGGTTTTAAACTAATAATTCCACCACATA
>NC_057721.1:35228947-35234411 GCF_004010195.1 Chiloscyllium plagiosum
CGTGGCGAGAGCCGGCTTCGAGGGGGCGGGGTCCGGGTTCGGGGGGCGGGGCCCGAGTTCGGGGGCGGGGCGAGAGCCGGCTTCGAGGGGGCGGGGTCCGGGTTCGGCGGGGTCATGGTTCGGGGGGGCGGGGCTCGATCGCCGCCATGTTTCGAGCAGCAGTAACCGGCAGTGTCGTTGCAGCCGCTGCCGCTGTGTCTTCCTGCTGCAGCCGTGCGCTCGGCTGTGGTGCTGATGGTGTGGTCCTGTCTCGCCTGAAGTGTGTGTCTGTCACCGAGTCCCCGGGACACAGGCCTCGGGAGCGGGTGAGTGTGGGACCGGGGGGGTTCAGAGCTGCAGAAAATACAAGGGGGTGAAGCTACACATAAATAAAAAGGAAATTGGGAAAGGGAGAGCGTGAGCAATATAATAATCCTCCAATTAAATCAAATAAACGACAGGCTGGACATGGCAATATAATGATTTAACTGTGAGAGATTGAAACGTGGAATGAAGTAACTTCAGAGAATTGGATGGCACCATCCCTGAGCAGAGCTGATGGAGAATAAACAATAACAGGAATAATAGTGTCTTAGAGAGGGAACACATGGACATAATCAGATTAAAATCATTTTTAAAAGTACACAGACTGAAACTGCTGGATAAACTCAGCAGGTCTGGCAGCCACTGTGGAGAGAAATCGAAGAGGTAAAAGCAATGACTGCAGATGCTGGAAACCAGATTCTGGATTAGTGGTGTTGGAAGAGCACAGCAGTTCAGGCAGCATCCACGAAGCAGCGCTGCACCTTGGATGCTGCCTGAACTGCTGTGCTCTTCCAGCACCACTAATCCAGAAGAGAAATCAAAGTCAACTACCCCAGCATTTTCTTTTTTTTTTCTGTAATTTTACTAATGGTTGTAAACTGGTTAGATTCATAGACTTCCTCTCTCATCTGAAATTGCTGCATAAACTCAGCAGGTCTGGAAGCCTCCGTGGAGAGAAATCAGAGTTAACTTCTCCAACAATTTCTGTTTTTGTTTCAGATTAGAAAGGAAGACCATGAATGTAACTGGATTAAAACCATTATTAAAAGAATGTTTAATTGGACTCACCTGACCAGCAAGATATCTAAAAAGACTGAAAAAGTGTTCTGAGAGATGTGTAATGTAGGCACAAAATTTAGTGATGAATGGCCATCCTGAAAACTTTCATCAATGTACATTAGTTCAAGGTTAATTACAGATAGAAGGCCAGTAAGATTTATTAACCTTCACAGAGCCACATTCGATATGACTGTCTATTAGAGTTCATCATTAGCCTCACTCTTCAAATAAAGTGTAGTAAAGCGCAAATAAATTGAGGCAGCACTTAGCTAGATTCTTAAACCTTTGATATTTTTAGAAGGAGTCTTCATTTATCAGGCAATCTTGGATAGTAGTTCCACAAAATTAGTCATTTTGTAATGTAGAACCTGTTTGTGTTAACCTATTTCTGTAGGAAGAGCAGGGACGGCACAAACATCAGCGATTTGAACCGCGTCCGCAGTTTTTACTTGTGTTTTCTTTTCCGAAACCATCATGGAAAAGTTCTCACTTGAAACATTCAAATGTTTTAATTTGAATTGAATGTATTCCTGAAATGAACAAAGGCGAAACTAACAAGAGCACAACTACCTGTTAATTTGAGCTGCAAAATATGCATGGGTTGCATTTCAAACAAACAATTCTCGTGGATTGCAAGCAATATTTTGAGAAATTAGAAGATGGGCGCACTCACCTTTTTTAGCTATTTTTTGGTAATATTTAACCTCCCCACCATATTAAGTAAAATATTTAAACTCAGTTAATGAAATAGATTTGGTTTTGAGGAAATATTTTAATAATTTTTATATAAGTAATAAATTTCAGATCTTTGTTTCAAATTTACGAGAATGATTGAATGATGTTCAAACATTGCAATGTATTTCGAAGTGAACAAGTGTTATGCAAAGCATTAAATAACCCTTGAGTTTGTAGATCATGAACATATTCCCTCCCTTTCTTCTGAAGGTGTATTACATGCTGGGGTTTATTGAGCAACCCTTTAGCCAATTGGTATTTCTTATCATCAATTTATCCTTCCCTCATCTCTTCCCTATTCTTCCAACCCCAAATAAATGCTGGATGGCAATTACAAGACAGACCTTGAGTTGTGTTGAAAAATGTGCTGGAAAAACACAGCAGATCAGGCAGCAACCGAGGAGCAGGAGAATCGACGTTTCAGGAATCAGTAATTGAGTCGCTTTCACTGCTATTTTAATATGAACTACACCTATGCTGTACATAAGCAACATTTGAGCATCTTTGAAGCATGTTTCCTAACATTGGTTACTTTCCATGTAGCAAATTAACATGTGCAAAGGAGATGACAGTGGTTAGCACTGCTGCCTCACAGCACCAGGGGACCCAGGTTCACTTCCTGCCTTGGGTGACTCACTGTGCAGAGTTTGCACATTCTCCCCGTGTCTGCGTGGGTTTCCTCCGGGTGCTCCAGGTTCCTCCCACAATCCAAAGATGTGCAGGTTAGTTGAATTGGTCATGTTAAATTGCCCATAGTCAGGGGTGAATATAGGGAATGGGTCTGGGTGGGTTACTCTTTGGAGAGTCGCTATGGACTTGTTGGGCCGAAGGGCCTGTTTCCATACTGTAGGGAATCATCATCATCATTTAAAATTTAGGTTCATACTGAGCAACCAGACGCAATTAATGTGTTGAATTTTGTTTGCAATTTTAGATTAACAAGAAGTCTCATACCAGATTGAAACCTCAGAAACAAATTTGCAAACCTGTTTTGGAACATTTTGATGAAAAATATGGACAAGAACTTGGAGAATTATGGGACAAAGTCAGGTAATGAAAGAGGTAATTTCCATAGTTTCTCATTTTGCCTTTCATAATGATAGGATCAAAAACTCCTATGTCAGAGCATGAAATGTTTACATTGTTGAGACATAGTTTTCCTCAATTTGGTGGATCCTAGTCTAATGAAAGAATGGTCTCTCTGTCAGAAATATAGTGTTGTGCTCTGTTGCAAGTTAATGGGATCTGATCCTAATACAGGTTATTTGACTGTGAATGTAGCTGCTTCATCAAATCCCTTTTGAATGAGCTTAGCGAGCATTAGTTTTTGTTTGGTAGCAAAGTCAAGATGTTAAATTGGGCAATACCTGCTTTCTAATCATGAGATACCCTCAACCCAATGCAGACGTTCTACTTTCTGCTGATCAGAACGGTCAGCAATAAGACCAATCAGTGGTTAGTCCATCCAGACATGGTAAATGTATTCCATATTCTACTCCCTCACCCCATCACCCACAGGACATAACCACTGTACCACAAGAGCCCTTTCAACTCATTTCAAAAGTGTACATTTCAGTATGCATTTAGTGTATAGTACAACACTGTATAATCTTGTGTAATTATGTTTTAATTATTCTCCAGCTGAAAGGTACTAGATATATGGATATGAATAATTTCTGTAGAGATATTTAAGGTGGAAGTTCAAATATTTTGCTGCTTTCCATAACATCCCCCCCCCCCCCCACTAAAGGAATGCTATTTCAGTTTACATTTACTCTTTTTTTTTTGTTTGACTATCTTTTAGAGAAGTGCTGCTGCTTCCTTCCAACTGGCAGTATGCTGTGCTTGTGAACAAGTTCAGTCAGTGTGTGACATTTGAAGAGTATCTTCAGTCTCAGGGATACTACAATTTCCTATCAGATGTTTCACCTTTTACCCAGCATTCTTTAAGATGTTACATCAGCAATGTCCAGTGTCGATTTCCTAGACTCCAACATCAGACTGAAAGGCTGAAGGAGTACTACCTCTTAAATGCAGCTTCCTTAGTTCCTGTCCTTGCGTTGGATGTCCAGGATGGAGAGCGAGTGCTGGATTTGTGTGCTGCTCCTGGAGGGAAATCCTTGGCAATACTGCAATATGCCACACCAGGTAGTAAATTGTTATTTAGTGTTGCTGTGGAAAGCTCGCACTTGTGCTTTAACTTTTCAGAATTGTCACATTTGCACGATACAGAATGCTGGTATCATTTACGTATTATTAATTTGATTTTTATTCTACATCGGTTGTCATCACTCTTATAGTGGCTGTTGTGGTGAACTTTTTCCTTGAAATGATTGATTACTCATTGTGTTTCAGTGAATGAGAACTAGTATCCAAAATGGGTGGAAAAGGTAACATTGGGAGTATTGATCTACCATTGGCAAAATTTTGTTTCTATTTGACTTATTGTTGTTACATGTACTGAGATACAGTGAAAAGTGATACTTCAGTTGGAAGAACACAGAAAGACAATATAAATAGTGGTACAATTCTTAATAGAGTGCAGAAGCAGAGGATTTTGGGTATCAATGTAGGTGGCAAGGCAGATAGAGTGAGTAGTTAATGAAGTGAAGAGTGTTCTCAGCTTTATTAATAGGGCATAAAGTACAAGAGCAGGGATGAAATGTTGAACTTGTTAGGCCTAAGCTATAATATTGTGCACAGTTGTGGGTGCCACCATTCTAGAAAGATGTAAATACATTGAAGAGACTGCAGAAGTGATTTACAAGAATGGATCCAGGAATGAGAAGCCTCAGTTATAAGGATAGATTGAGGAAACTGAGATGGCCCTCATTGGACATTTTGATAGAGATTTTCAATGTTGAGAGTAGTCTGGACAGAGTTGATAGGGAGGGCTGTTCCTGCTCATCAAGGAAGATGATCAAGAAGGCATCAATTTTAAAGTGATGAGTAGAAGCAGGTTGATGTGAGAAATATCTTTTTCACACAGTGAGTTGTTAGGGTATGGAATGAACATCCTAGAAATCGGTGGAGCCAAATTCAGTCGAGGCATTCAAATCTGTATTGGATGATTATCTGGATCGAAGTGGTGTGCATAGATATGGAGAAAAAGCAGGGAACTAGCGCTATCCTAATAAGATACTCACAGTGCACATGAAAGTGTTCTGCTTTTGTGTAATCTTGAATAATAAGCAGCAACAACTATGAAGCATGAGAAAGTAAGCAGTTGCTGGGAAAATTAGGTGGACAAATAGGTTGATTACTTATACCTTTCCAATGGTTTGAAATCGCGTAATATAGAATCATAGAGATGTACGGCATGGAAACAGACCCTTCGGTTCAACCCGGCCATGCCAACCAGATATCCCAATCGAATCTAGTCCCACCTGCCAGCACACGGCCCTTATACCTCCAAACCCATCCAAATGCCTCTTAAATGTTGCAATTGTACCAGCCTCCACCACATCCTCTGGCAGCTCATTCCATACACATACCACCCTCTGCGTGAAAAGGTTGCCCCTTAGGTATTTTTTATATCTTTCCCCTCTCACCCTAAACCTATGCCCTCTAGTTCTGGACTCGCTGACCCCAGGGAAAAGACTTTGTCTATTTATCCTATCCATGCCCCTCATAATTTTGTAAACCT
>NC_057721.1:35234514-35280054 GCF_004010195.1 Chiloscyllium plagiosum
AAAGGAAAGCATACCAAATGCCGCCTTCACTATCCTATCAACCTGCGACTCCACTTTCAAGGAGCTATGAACCTGCACTCCAAGGTCTCTTTGTTCAGCAACACTCCCTCGGACCTTACCATTAAGTGTATAAGACCTACTAAGATTTGCTTTCCCAAAATGCAGCACCTCTCATCTATCTGAATTAAACTCCATCTTCCACCTCTCAGCCCATTGGCCCATCTGGTCCAGATCCTGTTGTAATTTGAGGTAACCCTCTTCGCTGTCCACTACACCACCAATTTTGGTGTCATCTGCAAACTTACTAACTGTACCTCTTATGCTCGTATCCAAATCATTTATGTAAATGACAAAAAGTAGAAGACCCAGCACCAATCCTTGTGGCACTCCACTGATCACAGGCCTCCAGTCTGAAAAACAACCCTCCACCACCACCCTCTGTCTTCTACCGTTGAGCCAGTTCTGTATCCAAATGGCTAGTTCTCCCTGTATTCTATGAGAAGGATTTTCATAAGGATTGTCACTATTCTGACAGGAACAGCTGATTGTTTCCAACCAGTTTCGTTTTGTTTTGCTGGGTTTTTGAGGCGTATATCTTGAAAATAGGCTGTAATGGCTTCTTTTCATATCAGCATTCACGCAATGAAAATACAAGAAAAAAAATGTTGCAATATTACAATTTTACAAAGTCTTTCCTTGCAAATTTGCATCTGAGGTTCTACATAAGAGCTAACCAGCAGGTAATGGTGGTGTATAAATTTTGAATCAGTATAATCAATAGTATAATAATTAAACCTATAACATTTAAAATATCATAATTAGGAACAATATTATAAATTGCCAAATGAAGTAACTGTGACTTTAAGATGACTCTGCAACAGAAAAGTTTTAATAAAACAGATGCTTATTTACATGAACATGAATGGGCCTCAGTGAGAAATATAGCTAGCTATTAACTTTATCCATCTCTCAACTGCTTTTCCACAGGATTATTGATGCTATATCCAAATAAATTACATATGAATTGTTATGAAGGTGTAAGTTTGTACTGCACCTTTTGAGAGAGAAAGCTGGCCAGGACTGACTGAAAGCACAGAGTGTGCTGAACAATTTAAAAATGTAACATTTGGTTGAAAAATAGCTGCTGCTGTGTTGCCGTGGTACAAAGATAAATTCAAATTTGGCCAATCAGTTTAAATTATGCCCCAGAGACCAAAATCCAATCGAATTTGAATTTTACTGTTTGGGATGTCATCAAACCAATGAAATGATTTGATGTTTTAGAGTATAAAACCAGACATTTTGAACAGTTAGTGGGAGAACAGCAAAGAGCACCAACAAGTACAGACTGCTAGCTGAATAGCTCTCTGAAAGGTACCTGTCCATAATAAAGGTTGTGCAGCAGAAGACTGAAGAAAAGACGACCCAGGAAAATACACAGCAAAATCTACAGAAAATTCTCCAAAGAAGAATCAACAAAGCTGGCTGGTTTTGAAATGTGATTATTTTATAAATCTTAATCAGGGTTTTTTTTATCGGACCAGTATTGTGGAGTGGGAGGTAAAAGATGATAGGTTTAAGAGAAATGAGTTGTAAACAGTTGTTGTTTTAATGTTCTCTTTTGGACTTAAAGAATAAAATTGTTACTTTTTACTTTAAATAGTGAGATCGGGGATAGTTCTTTGCCTCTTGAAATTTAATAGATTACGTTGCAAGGTGAGCTTCTCTGTGTTGGGTTTAAATTAGCAGAGGGGTTTAACCATACCATAGATCGTCTTGAGATCTGAACCCGGGACCGCTTGCAATTTTAAGAGCCATTTCACTCACTTTTAATTTAATAACCACAAGTAACCGAAATTAGATAAGTTGTCTCACCTATGTTTTATTTAAAGATCTAGGACGTTAATCGGCAAGTGTTTAAATCTACTGGGCTATTTTCGGACCCGAAATCTATTCAAATCTGTCCAAATCTCAGACTGGATCTGCCTAAATCTGTTCAAATCATGGACAAAAGCCCCCAAACTGTTCACTCCTGGCGATGACTGCCAAACTGTTATTGAACAAGTTGTTGTAATGGAAAAGTGTTGTCAAATAAAAATGTCATACAACTAAAGTTTAGGTCTTTATAGATGTAAGTTTTCTAGTAAGTTCATTGACTTGGGTATTGTAATTGCAACAAACAAATGTATGTTGGATGTCTGATGCAGGGTATTTAGGAGCTACACAACAGGGCAAGCAACAGCAGGTCTCTTAGATTAATCAGATCAAGGAATTCTTAGTTAGGTGTCCAAGATCGAAACCAGGAAATGTCAGTTAGAATATGCAAAATTGTGTGCATGAAGCAAAAATAGGAGAGCAAATATTTGATTAAAAAGTGAAGGAAGAAAATGGGTTTTGTTTTTTCTTTTTTTTTAAACCTTCCAACATTATTCAAATTCTGATGGAATAAGGTAAATTGTAAATTTTCAGTGGCAGAGAGGTTTTTTTCAACAATTAAGTCATTGTAAGCTTTCAAAAATTCACTTGCATTTGAATAGATAAACTCACATTTTTCTGGCACATTGAATGCATTCTCAATTAGTAAGAACAGAAACTTCACCCCTTCTGAGTGAGTGAATGCCTAGTATTTTGTTAAGACACCAGTTGGCAAAGGTTCAAGAGAAGCTGAGCAACATGAATAGTAACTTCCTGATTTCCCTTTTACACATGCATTAGAGAGGAATACCTCTGATTTCCTCAGGGCTCTGATAACTTGTTCACTATTCTTGCAGCAAAAGATGAGTCATTATGTTTAAATATAAATGGCTGCTTAATTGCAGAATTAATTGCTTAGATTCCCTTTCGAAATAGAATCTACACAATTCTGTTATTTCTTTTCTAAAAATACAACAAATTTTGGAAAAGAAATTAGGACCAATGTAATCTGTAAACTGAAAAGTATCACATACACTCTGTTCTGTTACAAATAATTAACGTGTGTGGTCACTCAAAAATTCTGAAGGGACTTCACACTGAGAATGAGTGGTGCACAACGATGCAATTTTAAAGGGAATACTGATTATGACTTAGATGAGGAAAAGTTTTAATGCATGTAAATACAATATAGCGATACATAAAAATGCCCAGATATGTCAGTACACAAAAAGCAGGACAAATCCAACCTGACCAATTACCATCCCATCAGTCTACTCTCAATCATCAGTAAAGTGATGATTGACGCTCAGTTTGGGTTCTGCCAGGATCACTCAGCCCTTCACTGCATTTCAGACTGGTTTCAAACATGGACAAAAGAGTTGAATTCCAGAGGTGAAAAGACAATGACAGCCCTTGACATTAAGGCCACATTTGACCAACTGTGGCATCAAGGAGCTTGAGTGAAACTATAATCATTGGGTATCAGTGGGCAAACTCTTTGCTGGTTGGAGTCGTAACTAGCACATAGGAAGATGGTTGTGGTTGTTGGAGGTCAGTCATCTCAGCTCCAGGACATCTCTACAGGAGTTCCTCAGGGTGGTGTCCTTGGCCCAGCCATCTTCAGCTGGTTCATCAATGACCTTCCCTCCATCATAAGGTCAGAAGTGGGGATGTTCACCAATGTTCAGCACCATTTGTGAGTCCTCAGATACTGAAGCAGTCCATGTTCCAATGCAACAATATCTGGACAATATTCAGACTCAGACTGACAAGTGGAAAGTAGCGTTCACATCACAAATATTCGAGGTAATGACCTTCTCCAAGAAGAGCCAATGTAACCACCACCCCTTGACATTCAGTGATGTTGTCATCACTGAATCCCCACTACCAACATTCTGGGAGTTACCATTGATCAGAAACTCAACAGGAATTGCTACCCAAATGCAGTAGCTACAAGAGCAAGTCAGATATTCTGAATACTATAGTGAGTAACTCAATTCCTGACTCCCCAAAACTTGTCCATTATCTACAGAGCACATATTAGGAATGTGATGGAACATTCTGCACTTGCCTGGATGGGTGCAACTCTCAAGCTTTACGCCATCCAGGACAAAGCAGCTCACTGACTGACTGATATCATGACGACAAGCATCCACTGTCTCTACCACCAGTGCTCAGTAGCAGCAGTGTATACATTTACACAATGCACTGCAGAAATTTACCAGAAGATCAGTGGGCGGCACGGTGGCACAGTGGTTAGCACTGCTGCCTCACAGCGCCAGAGACCCGTGAATTGGCCATGCTAAATTGCCCGTAGTGTTAGGTAAGGGGTAAATGTAGGGGTATGGGTGGGTTACGCTTCGGCGGGTCGGTGTGGACTTGTTGGGCCGAAGGGCCTGTTTCCACACTGTAAGTAATCTAATCTAATCTAATCCTTAGACAGTACCTTCCAAACCAATAATCACTTCCATCCAGAAGAATATTTATGTGGATTACATGGGAATGACACCATCTGCAAGTTTCCCTCCAAGCCACTCACCATCCTGATTTGGAAATATATCACTGTTCCTGGGCCAAAATCCTGGAATTTCCTCCTGAAGGATATTGTGGTCAGCCTACAGCACATGGACTGCAGCAGTTCAAGAAGGCAGCTCCTCATGGGCAACTAGGGATGAACAATGAATGCTGACGCGAATGAATAAAAAGAAGACTGCGACATATAGAACACTTTTCACAACCACCTGACATCTCAATATTTTAAAGCCAGAGGAGTACATTTTGGTTTGTAGTTGTTGTTATTAAATTAGGATCTGTGGTAGCTCGTGTGCACAAGATTCTTACCCTAACAGGAATGTGGTGTTGACTGCCTAATGGATTTTTTTGATGATTTTAAGAATAAATATTAGGTAGAACATGGGGGAATAACTGACCTGTTGTTCTTTGATATAGTGCCATGGGATATTTTATGTTCACTCTGGGCTGAAGGGACCTTGGTTTAACATCTTGACTGAAAGACAGCACCTGTGACAATGCAGTGCTCCCTCGGTATATACTTGATTGTCAACCTTGATTATTGTGTTCAAGTCTTGGAGTGAGCATTGAATCTGGGACCTTGGGACTCAGAGGCAAGAGTGTGATCAACTGAGTAATGGCTGACAATTTGCAGAATTAAGTGATTGGATGATATAATAGAACCTTGCTACACTTGCCTGTGGCATCTAGGTTCAATGCCAGCTGAAACTGTCTTGATGAATGTAGTTCTACATCAAACAAAATGTACATAATTTTTTTTTAGATCCTAAGATGGTGGCAGAGTAGCAGTGCAGCATGAGGGCTCCTGCCCAGCTTTCATTTGCTCTGTTTGCTTTTACATTTTTTTCTTCTTCTTTCACTGTTTTCTTACCTTAATCTACTTCTGTGGAGAGCGAGTTTGTGCAGCACTGAGGAAAGTGAACCCATAGCATGGGAGATCAAGCCATCGCAGGGAGAGTGAGCCCATTGTGGTGGTGAGAGGGATCTGTGGCAGCGAGTGCGGGGGAGATCGAATTTACCTTTTGGAGAGAGCTTGATCGTAGCTTTGTCTGGCCGAAGTGTGGCAGCGTCTGGGGGTCTGGATTGGGATTTGATGGTCAGAGATCAAGCAGATAGCAGGAAGAGCAAGCCCAACAAGGCAGTGAGGGAGGTCTCTGGTATCTGCAGTGGTGGTGAGAGCAGGCAGCCTGAGGTCTCCTGGAGAGCAGGCCCGTGTAGGGAGTGAGAGCTCAGCATGGCTAAACACTTAAGGAAGACTGTGTTGAACTTTTAACTATTTCTTTATTTTAAACTTAACACTAAGAAGGACTGTGATGTTTAACTTTTAACTTTTGTTTCTTTATTTTTCTACTTTGTACCTAAGATTTTGTTGCTAAAATGGCCGCGGGAATGGAAAATAATGCACTTTTCATTGTATTCATACTTCTGTACTTGAGTACAAGTGATATAAAAGTCTACTTCTAACACATTAGAAAATTTATCTGAATGAAGAGGATGGTTGGTGTGGAAAGTAGACTATGTCACTTCCATATAGTTATGATTCGGAGATGCCGGTGTTGGTCTGGGGTGTACAAAGTTAAAAATCACACAACACCAGGTTATAGTCCAACAGGTTTAATTGGAAGCACACTAGCTTTCGGAGCGACACTCCTATCACCTGATGAAGGAGCGTCGCTCCGAAAGCTAGTGTGCTTCCAATTAAACCTGTTGGACTATAACCTGGTGTTGTGTGATTTTTAACTCCATATAGTTAAGAAGTGAAAATGTGTTTCCTTCCAGCTATGCCAACCCAAGACGGGTAAAGTACATGGCAAGGCAAAAAAAAGGAGGATTGACGTAAATGATAACTTTAATAAAAATGTATATGACAATCTAACTATCTATGATAAACTCAGTGTACAACTCAGTTTCATTTAACCGGTACATTTAGCTGTTTCCTACAAATATTTCTAGAGCTATAGTGTACAATAGTTTAGTGCCCTTTAACATAATAAATAATGTTTTGTAGCGTTTAGCTGTTAATCATAGGTTAGCTTTATGGGCATTATGTTGGTGTAGCATGCTAAAACAATTTTCATAGTAGTGCAATTGAATCAATATTGCTTTGATTGCCATCCTATCTTATCTTATTATTTTACTGTATTTTTGATTGTGGACTAAAATTGGAAAAGGACTTTACAAAAAAAAAGTCAAGGACTGTGAAAGGGATTATCACACTTGTTAAAAGGTAACCTACCAATGTTTGTAACCCTTTAAACCGTTATTTGTTCAACCAGTGAGGGATGTTTAGTTGTAGATGAACTCGCATCAAGGAGTCTGTACAAAAAGCTCTGGAATGATGACCAGTTGTCAATGGCAAAGGTCTTCTGCCTGTCAGTAGCTATGTAATTCACTTCCAGGAAGTGGACCATCTTGTCGCTGTGACTGAGATGGTCAGAACCTTTCGGAATTTCAGAACGGAAAGTGCTGTCTTTGTAGTAAAAAAAAAATGTTGAAAGCCAGTTTATATTCCCTCACTAGTTCCTGAAAGCTGTTAACTTTAACTAGTAAATCGGAGAGGCCTGGAGGAGGATAGTTGCCGAATAGCTTGTCCTTCCATGGCAAAAAGATTAAGTCAGCGAACACTGGACAGGGGCCATTGAACTGCCTTCACAGACTTCTGTCTATAATACCCTTTTGTCTGTGTGTGTAGGGGGTGTTTCTTAAGAGATTGGAGTTTTAACGTAGTGACGGTTTTAACTATGTTGGCAGTTCATAATGATTAACCTTTAGCTAACATCTATTTATTTGTAATAAATGACAATATTTGTTAAGTTCAGAAACCTGCTCCTTGCTTTCTCTAAACATGGGTCTAAAAAAACAAGTGAATTAAGAAATTTTATGTGCTTTTATAAAATCTTTAACTTTTTGACACCTCCAGGACTAATGGGGCTTGATTTCCAGTGACGGTGAGGTGTAATAAGAATGATAAGGTTCAGTTGAAAATCTATATTTTGATTTTTTTTTTTGGTTTCATCAAGTGTGTGGTATTGGCAGTTTACATATTTTAGGATTAAAATGTATGAATTTAATAAAAGGAGTAACTTGTTTTATAGAACTGTCTTGCAATCAGAGATGGTCTATAGCTGAAGTTAGTGGACAGAATTAGAGCCCATTGAATTGGGTATAGTATCCTGGCATGGATTGAGGTTTTATTAATGGGCAGTAAGCATTGGCAGTCTGTGACTAATAGAGTACTGCAAGGGTAAGTGCTTGAGTCCCTGATATTCCCAATCTTCACCAATGATTTGATTGTGGGGACCAAATATGATATTTCAAAGTCTGCTGATGATGCAAAACCAGGTGGGAGTAGGAATTATGAGGAGGATATAAAGAGACATCTAGGGGATTTAAAGCAAACAGAAAATGCTGAAGAAACTCAACAGGTAACGTATGTAGGAAGAGCAATAGGATTAATGTTTCAAATCCAATATAACTCTGCAAAATGTATTCCACCTAAGTATTTTATCCCTTTCCCTCTCTTCAAACGTTCCTATTCTGACTGACAGTCCCTGATAATCTGGATGTTTGGTTACCTTGACCTTGACAGTACCTTCCAAACTCATTAAACAGAAAGAAAAGTGTAGAAGAAACATGGGAATGTCACTATGTATAAATGAAGTACCAAGCTACATCAGAACCTGAATTGGAAATATATAATTGTTACTTCATTATTGCTGGATCAAAATTCTGGAACTCCTTCCCTAATAGCATTGTGGTTCATGAAAGTCACTTGCCTTTTTCTCAAGACGAGTCAAAGATGAGCAATAAATGCTCACCTTGTGAGTGACCCTAATATCCTGTGCATGTAAAAAGAAAAATACCTTGCATTTATATAGTACCTTTCATTTCCTAAGGATGGGGAGGTGACGAGTGTCTGCTTCATGGAACTCCACAGAAGTCTCCAGAATCATTTTTGAAGTTTTTTTTTGTTCAACTCTGGGGCATGGGCTTTGTTGGCTGGGCCAAGTAGTGTCACTGCTATACTTATGGAGAAACGCTACAGTTAATTTTCACTTCAGCCCCATGAACTGCACTGCTATCAGTAATTAGGAAGTCCCATTTTCGTGTTGCAAAGTTCTTCCTATAATACTGCAAGATCTTTTATGTCTGCCCGAGATGCAGATGGGCCCAAGATTTAATATTTTTGACAGTGCAGCACTGCAATGTCATGGTTCTGTTCGCCGAGCTGGGAATTTGTCTTGCAAATGTTTCGTCCCCTGTCTAGGTGACCTCCTTAGTGCTTGGGAGCCTCCTGTGAAGCGCTTCTGTGATGTTTCCTCCGGCATTTATAGTGGCCTGTCTCTGCCGCTTCCGGTTGTCAGTTCCAGCTGTCCGCTGTAGTGGCCGGTATATTGGGTCCAGGTGTTTGTTGATAGAGTCTGTGGATGAGTGCCATGCCGGAGGAAACATCACAGAAGCGCTTCATAGGAGGCTCCCAAGCACTGAAGATGTCACCTAGACAGGGGACGAAACGTCTGCAACACAAATTCCCAGCTCGGCGAACAGAACCACAACAACGAGCACCCGAGCTACAAATCTTCTCCCAAACTTTGAACTGCAATGTCAGCCTGAAATTTGCTCTCGTCTGCAGAGTGGTGCTTGTACCCAAGCTAGTTTAATCCAGAGATGCTGGGTCAAAGCAGATATGCAGCTATGTCCTTGAATTTGCATTTTATTTTGATTGCTGAAGCAAGTGTCCTGTATGTTGGAATCTCTTTAACTGTACGATCTTATGTTGTTTATCTTTTTGATTTTTAAACAAAAGGTTTCTTTCTCTGCAATGAATATAACGCTTTGCGACACCAATGGCTAAAGCAAACACTTGGCTCTTTTGTACCTAATGACTTAAGAAGCATGATTTCTGTGACTGACTTGGATGGCAGACAGATCGGTCCACAGTATTCTCAAATGTACAACAAGGTGAGGCTACATTTTGATTATATTTTGCTAGACTGGTGCAGGCAGTAGCTTCAAGACAATTTCTGTGCTGTAGTGACATAGTGTGTGAAAGCTTTGAAGTATACCCATGTACCAGACACTAAATCATAAGTTTAGTCCAATGGACTACTCAGCGTTGAGTTAATAGCTGTTGTGCTAATTTTGAGCAAGGCCTGGTGATAACGTTTTAAAGATTATTCTAGCCTTTAAGACATATAGGTAAAAACAATGAGTGCAGATGCTGGAAACCAGATTTTGGATTAGTGGTGCTGGAAGAGCACAGCAGTTCAGGCAGCATCCGAGGAGCAGCAAAATCGACATTTCGGGCAAAAGCCCTTCATCAGGAATCATCATTCCTGATGAAGGGCTTTTGCCCGAAACGTCGATTTTGCAGCTCCTTGGATGCTGCCTGAACTGCTGTGGTCTTCCAGCACCACTAATCCAATATAAGACATATAGTTTAAGAAAACCTCTGCTACATTCTATTTTCAGAAGCATGTATTTAATTAAAGTTGAAGCCACAAAAAGTCACTACAGAAGATTTCAGAAATATCAGAAGAACCTTGAGGACTGTTTTTATACCAGTCTAGTAAACAGCAATTGTATGGTGTCATAGGGGAAGAAAGGCCTCATTAAGATCCTGGGGTTTTCACTATATTGGAGAAGTCAAAATGCACTGAGAGGGGTTCTAGGTATGTTGTGTGCCTCATCTTTCACAAAAGCATTTGGTAGAGTCACAAAAATTTATCACTCAAAATCAAAGTGGTATGAAGAAACAGGCTGTCTCTCGGGATGGATAACAAATTGATTGATGTTTGGGAAGAAGTGAAAGTTGGTTAAAGCAATTATATTAAGATGCAGTGATGAAGGCTCATTTTTGGGTTGTCATTATTTATGATTTCAATAACTAGATTTCAAGACTCAACACACTTTCCTAGCAGGAATAATATATAGGCCTTTAACTTAAGACTTTAACTTAGTAAAAATGGGTGATAGTTTTGGTAAAAATGATGTAAATCTAAAAATAAAAGAACTGGGAAATGGGAGAAAAGATCAATCTGAAGTAAGAAGCAAGAGGAATCTAAATGGTTCATGAACAAATAAACTTATATAACAGAAGCATGAAAATAGCAAAAGAACTTAAATGAAAAAAACATTACGAAGGTCAAACAGCCTGTGCAACAATGTATACAGTATCTAGAATAAGATGATAGAACTGAAGGCAATACTGAAGGAATCTAATGCATTGGGACTAAAACATGCTACCGAAGGCCCAGGACTGGCATCTAAATATTGCAGCACATGGCATCAGAAAGGGTAGGGAAGGCAGAAATGTGGTGTGAAACTATATTATTTCCGTCCAAGTAGAGATAACTTATTAGTGGTATTAAAAAGGGGCATAATCAACAAAAAATAAACTAGAAACAGAATTGTTCTCCAATCAGACCATGTAGCTTGTCTTCCAATTTCTGAGAAGCTGGCTCAAGATTTTGGGGTATAGGTGAAGAAGGAAATGTAAATTATGAAGTTCAGTTTACAATAAAAGTAACTGTATTTATTGTACTTCCATTACCTTTAATACCTCTGGCTGTTTAGGATAGAGTATTATTGTTTGTGTTTGTGTTCTTTGCATTTAAACATGGAGTCTTGTAGCTTCACTTGATAAATTATTAGCTGGTTTTTCAGAAAGAAAAGCATTACTGGTCTCTACTGCAATCATAGCACTGGATTAAAATAAAAAGTGGAACCAGGTGATTGTGTGGAAGGAAGATTGTACGTGAGAACAGTTTTTTAAAAAATTGGAAAATGTTAAACTACATGGCTAAAACAGTTGAGTGTAAGGAGGATTACAGTGAAGCTGTAAAGTGTTTCAATCATACTGCATTTTAATACTGTGTCCAGTTTGCTTATCAAAAACAAGGAAGATATTTAAATATTGGAGACAGTGTAGATAATATTGTTCTGTTTAAAAGGTTAAAATTGAGCATTTAAATGACTAGGGTAAAGAAACAGTAATGAAAACTAAAATTCACAATGATACCGGGAAAAGCTTTACGCAAGGAGCTACCAGCAAATGGAATGGACTTTCAGGGAGAGTAGTGGAGGCATATCTCTGAAAACATTCAAAGACCAATTGGATGCTGCAACGTATTTCTGGGCGGATGCACTGTCATGTCCTAAATGATCTTCCTCATCTGTGGTTATTTTACAATGTAATCATGTTGTGTGGCAAAGATTCGTAATAGTGCATGTGAACATTTTATTTTCTCTTGCTGTGTACTAGGTGTGCTAATGCCATTTTTAAAGAGAACTGGAAATTGCTTAGTAATTACTTATAAACTCCATATTTCCTCTATATGGCTTTGCAAAGCCATATGATGTTTGGTTATTAAGTATTCAATTTTTCTCTCACTCTGAGAGTAATATTATTCAGGAGTTGTTTTCCTAACAAATTACCTGTGGGATATATTTATGTTTAATGATTAAAATATGGAATAAAATATTTTTATTATTATTCATGTGGTATGCATTAATGTTTAAGGCTTTAGCTTTTTTTATGCTCCTCATGGGATGTGGGTGTGGCTGGCTAGGCCAGCTTTTATAACCTATCCACAGTTGCCCTTGAGAAGGCAATCTGCCTTTTTGAATTGCTGCAGCCTATGTGCAGTAGGAAGACTCACAATGCATTTAGGGAGGGAATTCTCTAAACTGTTCTTAAAGGGCTAATGTAAAAAGATAGATGCAAAAATAAACTCCAGATAATGTTTTGGTTATTTGTTTAGTTACTTTGTGAAGTTTGATTTTAATAATCTCATTTCAAACCACACTCACCTGCTTTTGTGCATGAAGCAACTCTTTCACGTGCGTTGTCTTCGTTGTTAAATACAATAAACTCTACATTAGATTTTTTTAGATTGGATGAACAGTAACAAAGCTGTCAGAATGTTGCAATGTAAATGCAAGTTTTTAAAGGCAAGATTCTGTACAATATCAGGAGATGTATGTGCTTTGAATTCTTTTCCATTCATATGGTCTTATATCTGAATTTCCTCTTCAGATGATTCCTGTCAGGGTGTCAAAAAAATGCCCCTTGTGCCCTCCAAGTAGATCTAATTTTGCACTAAAGTCCATTGTTCTTTAATTAGATGACATTCTACAATCAATTGACATCAGATTACATGTCAGACTTCTGTCTAAATGTAAATGTTGCCATTGATTTTGTGTTGACGTTTTGAATATCCATGTTGCCTTTTTGTTGCCACAAGGGGGTGCTCAGTTGTCAGGTTTTACTCAATGTGTCCGTTTGTGGGAAATGATTCTACATCATTGTCTCTGTGTGTGGACGGTGCTTGACCTCGATGTGTCCAGCACAAAATGATAAATCCAAGCTTGAATTAGATTCAACTGGATTCTACTATTTTGTAGTTTTGTTAGTACAGTTCAATTTATTTGAAAAGCAATATTAATTTTCATTCAAGAATTCTTTTGCATCAGATATCTTAAAGTTATAGACACAAACAGCCAGGAAGCAAGCCCTTTATTTCCTGCTAATCATTATTTATAAATTGCATGAAATTAATTTCTTTAAATTTCACAACATTGTATATTCTTAGTACTGAAGATCCAGTACACCTACGCAGGCCCTTACAGCCTTTTCATAATTGTATTTGTTGTTTGTTAGCATATCATTTTAACAATGTTAAGGTACTCAACCTCAGTGATTAGACTACTCAATTTCATGTCAACGGGTGAATTAAGTCAGACTGCTAGACTTTGTCACCAAATGAGTTGAGTTCAGCATTGTTGTATGTTGAACTTTGTGCAAGTCACAGCAGCATTTGTGCTTTTGGTGAATATGTCATGCGTGTCCCAAGAGGTTTGCTGTTTATTGTCAGGAGAAAAAAGAACCTTGTTGTCCCAATAGAGAACCTATCAGCAACAGATCAGTGGTTCAATTCCCTAAATACCTTAGCTTGCATTCAACTCATATGACATATTTCTGAGTAAATGCTTCACTATCTGAGATGAGGTTTGAAATTGTTCTTCCTTTCTCACATTTTACCCAAGATTATAGAGCCCTCTACAGTTTTTTTTTCGAGTACTTTTTATTTGGTATGTCAGCTCTCTGTCTGATGTAAGTCTTTTATCTAGGTCAGCATATTCACTCTTTGACAAATTATGAGACATGTTGCATCCTGAGACACCTTGAGGTAGTGTTGTTACGGTGAGTATTTAAAAACTTGGTAATTCAGAAAATAATTTTCAGTGATTCTTTACTTAGAAATCATTTTCTTTCTGCTGGATTTCTTTGACTTTTGAAGTGGTGCTGGGGTTATTTAGGTGCAATGAAATAAAAAAAAAGCGTAATCATTTCTTTGGTATGCTGAAAGTGCAGTTGCTGTTATTTAGGTGAACTGTGCAGGCAGTCAGTTCATTGTGAAATCTCACAAACAGTGGATTAATGAAACGGTCAAAGAAGAAAGTTGACTGGGTCAACCAGCTGACTGCCTTCCTGCTCCATATCAAATGGTGCTGTAGATTGATTTGATTCACCCAAACAGGCAGACAGGACATCAGGTAATCATCTCAGTTAAAAACTGAAACCACTGCTGTCCACAATACTGCCAGTTAACAGCATGAATTACATGCTGAAATTTGCCATGATGCTTGAAAACAGTGCATGAGAATTTGGGTTGGGATGCTGATAACTAGGCCAAGTTTATATTCAACTGGAAGTGCAAAGGGATTTTGATAAAAGAATCTCAGTCTGTTTTTTTTTTTACTACTTTGTTTGCTTTCTTAGGTGCTTGTGGATGCGCCATGTTCAAATGATCGAAGTTGGCTTTTCTCCTCTGATGTCCTTCAGGCTTGCATGAGGATTACAGAGAGGCCTAATCTACCAGTTTTGCAAGGGCAGTTACTCAGGTATGGGACGATAACCTTAAAGCCCATCTGTTTATGTTTTACATTTAATTTAAATAGATTTCCATGAGCAAGTAGTCAATCTATTGAAACAGACTCTCGAGAGAGAGAGATATTGGAAGCAGTTAGTATTGATTAATTCAAAAATAAATTGGATTTATTTGAAAATGATATGTTGGGATACGATATGAGTTATTCGAGACATGATGTGTGGTAGGTGTAGCATGCTTGCAGAGCAGAAAAGTTGACTTTGGACCTATGGTTCCCAAAACTACTCCACCACAGGGCTTTTGCTTTTGTTGCATCACTTTCTGTTGTAGACTAATCAATGACTATAAGTAGTGAACATCTCCTTTGTCATTACTGGGAGAAGAAGGCAATCTAGATGGACTCTGGCTTTTTTTTATCATCAAGCAACTCCTGTGTTCCTTTGGTAAACCAGTAGCCAATCTTGACCTTACCTAAGCTTTCACTACGAGAGACAATGGTATGCCCTGTTTGTTCTCTTTTGTTTTCAGGATACGATGCACTGTAGGTTCACACTGTAGGTAGCTTATTATTTTACCATATAATATTTGTCTTAATTTAGAATGTAGGAACATTATTTAATACTGGTGAATAATGTGGCCAGTTACTCAAATTGTGCATGCCTTTTTTTTAAACTCTAGAGCTTCATTTAATTTCACAAATGTGCAGAGTTCAGATTAAAAATTTCTGCCAAAATGAATGATGATTATAACACTTTAGATTCTTATATAAACTCATAATTATACTGCTATTTTAATTCTGGTGATGGGAAGAAGGTAATTTTGTTCCAGAAATACCTCTAATAGCCATAGGATGATTTTATTCCTTTTCTTGGCACTTCGTTCTTTTTACATTTTCAGTAGTGTGTGAATATACAAATGAGGGAGAAAAGATCAAATGGTCCATGAAGCCAATCCCACGTAGTTGTGGTGCCTTAGTCATCGTGATATCGCCATGTTACACTCACCAAAGTGAGAGGCAGATTTTGTTTATTGTTTCTTGTTGATTTGTTCTAATTCAGTTACTCACAATGGGATACTTGCAGTATGTCATTTACACAGTGTAACTAGAATAAGGCGAAATAAGTAGAGATATTTTGTAAAGTGATCTTTTTCAAGATGTTTAACTAACAATAGCACTAAGTCTAGATTTTGCAAATTAAATAGGGAAAGCTAGCACTGTTACATGCAAATTGCAAAGCATCGATCACTGACTACATATGTAGTTAAAGGTGGAAGGCAGAAAGTTGCTGTCTCGGGTAACCTTCGAAAGCTCCATGATAATTATACAACCAGAAAATTGACGCACATTGAATGGAGTGACGTTCCTGTGCATGTCTCACAGAAATTAATTGAATTTACCAAAATATTAGACTATCTATTCCAGAGGAACTACTCTCTCAGCTGCCTGATAATTGTTAATTGCTAACAAATGACTTATCTGACTCTGAAAATAAACTTTTCAAAAATTCAGCTAATGATTGGATAATAAACAAAACAATATTTTTACTTTATCTATGTCTGTTTTTCTCATTCATTCTAGTTACTTTTCCCTCTTTGTTTTTACATGTTTTACATGATTTGAAAATGTAATTGTGTTTTCACATTTGTTAAATCAGACTCTGCAGTACCCTTTGATGATTATCTCAACTCTGTGTCCCAGTCTCCCTCCAGCAAGAAATTGCGCCACTCTGTCATTTCAAAGCTCCAGTCATTTCAGTAATTAGTTCAGGACTTTTTAGCCTTGGTTTTAGATTGTGTATTCTCCCTGACCGATCTTATACAGTGGTTTTAATTAACCTGTTCAGATGTGTTAGGGGTCACCTTTGGATCAGCTTGGAATTGAACTCTGGCTCAAAGACAGGGACGCTACTACTCTGCCACCAGAGCCACTTGCATACTCGACTCCTCTGGTTCCAAATTAATTTGTTGTTATATGTTTATATTCAGCTGCAGATTTAAGATCTGATACTCAGTCAGAATATAAATGGTCTTCCAAAACCCTTCTCTAAAGTCACATCACTTGTTCCCTCCATTCATCTTCAAAAGTCTCTAGAAAACCAAATCTTGCCTTCAGTTCTCCCCCATCTGTAATTGGTGATTGGTTTACTTTGTGTGAGGCATGCTATGTAAATGCAGTTTGTTGTCATTTTTTTGTTCCAAGGGGTAAGTGACTTACACTTCCTTTGGACTGTCGTTATAGAAGTAATCAAACAAAATGTGATTAAAGACTTTGCTGTGATTTTCAAATTGGCTTAATTGTCCCATCCCTAATTTGCCTCCTAAAATAAATTGTCTTTTTTTTAAACTTGAAATTAACATTATAAAGGCTAAATGAAGAGCACCTGAGTACATAAATCCATTATTAAATATGGCTTAGGAAGACATTATATTAGGTGTGACGTTTGCCAGTTTTCAGGTGCCAGATTTAAGAAAAAACTGGCTATTGTACATTTTTCTTTGCTTGACCAATCTCTTTCCTGTAATGCCCACATGATTTACCAAATAGACCTAATGTATCATGACTTTTCAAATGGCTTTATAGTTACCCGTCTTTAGAAAGAAAATGGAACAAACTGACTTTGTTTTGTAAATCAATTTGTCATTAGCAGAATTGAGTTAACGTGTTCATACTTTACACGTAAAATTGCCTGCAGAAATTATTGATAGAAATGTACAACTAGTTAATTGATAACAGTCTTGGAGCTGCAATCCTCAGCTAATATCAATTAACTAATTGTACAATCTATCAGTAGGATCTGCCTATTTCAGCATTACCTACTACTTGGTTTCTCTAGCACAAGCCACAAATTTAAATCAATAAATTATGGAATCAGTGCATAGTCTGTTGACCCTAGACGACTCTTCCAAAGAGTAATGCAGTTTGTCCTACTCTCTGAATTCTTGGAAGATAGTATTGTATAGCACAAAAGGAAACTGATTGGCACATTGTCTATGTGAATACATTAAACTAAGCAGAAGTGCAGGTTTGATCAGAGACTGCAGTAGGTTTGCCACGAAGCCAAATTCAACTCTATTTTATATATTCTGACTCAGTGAGGACAACTCTGTGATGCCAAGCTTTGAAAAACAATGAGGAGGAAATAATTCCGACAAGCCTTTGATTTTACTTTTGGATAGTATCATTGTCAGCCAGCACAGAAAATGCCCTTGGGCCTGTCGAGTTTGTGCTGACCTATCTGCTCTACACAAATGTTTGGCATTGTGTTATTTAGTGGTTAAAATGTGTAGTAGCTTGTAATATTTAACCAAGGTGGTGGTCATGGCTTTTGTTATTATATACTTTATATATATGCTCTATTATATGATAAGATGCTTAGGGGCCCTTGAAAGGTAGTATGAAAAAGTTCAGCGAGGTTTAATAAGAAAGTTTATGACATGAAGCAATAATCAATAAAATATGACAATCGTACAGTGTGCTACTCCAGGCAATGTTTTAATGATCAATCATGTTACTAGTAGGAAATGTAAAGCTTTTGGAATGATCTCACTAGAACTGACAATGTAATTTTCAGTCTCCAGACACCATGTTGACTGATTTGACTCCTAATTGCACAACGAGATGGCTGTTAAGATGAGTAAAATATTTAAGCAACTGATGATACTGCTTTGAACTAGGAGTATCGTTTTGTTTTTCACATGGCAAGCTATATCAAACTCATCTGGTCTGTATTCAGTTAAGTTCAAAGAAGAAAATCAGATAGATTCTATAAATCTTGGTGGTGGTTGGGGGAAAAGAGAGACAATCCATCCTGTCTTTCTGCAGCCCAGTGAGCAATGCAAACAAAGTTTTGAAAGGATCCTAAGTTTGAAACTCGTCACTGATTGATAGTTGAACTCACTTATTCTCTGCAAGCAAGCTAAGCCGCTTTGCAACAATGCTTTGCGAGCACTTAATGTGCAATCTTTGAGAATTGTTTTTATCTTTGAGAATCTGTTATCTACATGTGTGTACTGTGGATATTTCTGTCATTTGTAGAATGAGATGAATGTTTATGTAGTTTTTATTGGAAACCTTTACAAATCAAAATGACTGTGTATAAAAGCAATACCCCTGATCATGCAATGATCCAAGATGAAATGTTTCCTCCTTTATGAGAGTTTGGGTTAATGCTCCTTAATTGTCAGCTTGTCCGATAATAGGATGATGTGGTGTTCTTAAATATTGCATCTCAATATTTCTGGAGCAGCAACTAAACACGTGTGTTTGGCCTCCAGCTCACCATTTTGATGAGAAAATGGAGCAAAGTATATCACTAAATAAAATGCAACATTTTGAGTATGTAAAGGAATTTGACATTAATTTCTATTTTGATATGAACACAAGCTTATTATTGCATCTCATGTGCTGTTCATGTGTGCATTCTTCTCTTTCTGTAGATCAGCTGTTGATCACCAACAAAGCAGTTGGTTTAAACATATGATTTAACAAAACAATATTTCGCAGTTCATTCCAACTAATTATACATTGCTGCTTTATCAGTAAAATAAATTTAGCTAACTTTTCCAGATACAAGTAAACATTGCTGAACTTTTTTTTTGTCTATTGTTGATTACTCCACCCGTTGAATATTTTCTGACTTCTAAGCCTCGACGCCTTCTCAATTCTGTGTCAAACATTGGCCAACTGCTAATTAAAAGTGTCACTTTGAATAGAGAATCTGAACTCTTACCTGATGTCCAGAAATCCTCCCCCCATCTCCCCCAAAGCCAGCCTGTCCATAGGAACCATATCATGACACTGCCTGTTGGTCTTTCTAGACTGTGCTAATGGATCCATCCATCCACATAGTTGCAAAACAATATGGTAGCAAGAATAATTGCAATTTTTAAGTACTTCACCTCAAATCTCAGTGAATAAACTTAGTGCCCCAGTTTACTTTTTTTTAGAAAATAATTCATTCTTTTGTACTAAACTTGTGTTCTTATCAAAATAGAAATTAATGTCAAATTCCTTTCCATACTCAAAATGTTGAATTTTATTTAGTGATATACTTTGCTCCATTTTCTCGTCAAAATGGTGAGCTGGAGGCCAAACACATGTGTTTAGTTGCTGCTCCAGAAACAGGATGATTGATTAGTTTTCATGGTACTCTATTATATGATAAGATGCTTATGGGTCCTCAAAAGGTAGTATGAAAAAGTTCAGGGAGGTTTAGTAAGAAGGATTATGGCATGAAACAATAACCAATAATCTGCAAACTAATTGAAATTACGTAGGCCTGGAAATTTGGTACTCTGTTTCTGAACATCTCACCTGTTAAGGGCTTCTAGCCCACAGACTAGTAGGGAGAAGAACGCAGCAGTGGATTTTTTTTTTGTCTGTGATCTCCTGACCATGTAGAAGACGTAATGGTATGAGCCTGATAGCTCCATGTGCCAATGTTTAGGTAAGAAATTGTATGAGATTTGGCAGAGAGATGATGAGACTCTACATTACAGTTATCAGAATGTGTTTGAGGTCAGTTAAGAGTATTTCCAGGATCTATGTTATTGTTGGGAGAATCTGGGATTGTGATTTTGATTTGTGAAGGGGATTTAGGAGACAATACCAGGAGAAGATCAATAGTCGACCCTGGAGTTTGACATTGGGAGTGACTTTGAAAATGATGATCTAGGAGCAAGGATTAAGATGACCACCCTTTCTTTCATGCAATGCATTGGTTTTCCCAGAAGTGATTGGCACTGGTTCAAGCTGCTTCTGGCATAAGCTAGAGTTCTACAAGCAAGTAGGTGCAGATGGTAGGCCACAAACATATGCAGACAAGCTGCTTTGTACTTCTGACCAGGCTAAAGGACATCTCTTGTTTAGTTGTGATCAAAATGGCAGCTGGCATGGTTCACACTAGAATTGTGTGCATGTGGTATGGATGCTATTTTGGATGCACAGTGGCATTTGTAAAACTAAAAACAAGGGTGAATTTCAAACTCATTTTCCAGACTTTTTTGCTGCTTTAATTCATTAAAGCTGGTATATGGTAGAATCATTGGTAGTAGTTTACAGTCAATAGTCTACATCTGTGCATTACTTTCTAGATTTATCAAACTGTATTAATATATACCTTTGTTTATTGAATAAGAATGACTAAATGTTGTACTTCATTTTATACACATCAGAATTTCTTTGCTGCTGTAGTGAATAAATTGGCAGTTTGCATTTTAAATAATTTGCACATTTACTGAACTTCAGTGAGATCACAGGAAGCATGCCGAAAATAGATTGATAAAAATTATTTAAATGGAGGTGCTAATGCAGAAGTGGTGAGAATTCTATCATTTCATGTTGTCTCAAGTGAATTCAGATGCACAGTCCATATTCTGTAAGAAGGAAATTGATTGGGTTAAATGGCAATTTTAACAATACGATTGTGCTTTCGGCACTTCTGAGTAATATGGTCTTTATTAGAGTAAGTGATAAATATTGTGCAGTTGAATTTTGTGCTCAGATCAGATAATTTTAAATGCTCTCTTGCATATTTGCCCTTTGCCATCAGGTGGCGCTGCTGATGTAGTTTACAGATATTTTGTTCCTAAATAATTAGGAAGATAAAAACCGAGCTGAAAATGTGTTGCTGAAAAAGCGCAGCAGGTCAGGCAGCATCCAAGGAACAGGAGAATCGACGTTTCGGGCATAAGCCCTTCTTCAGGAATGAGGGGCTTATGCCCGAAATGTCGATTCTCCTGTTCCTTGGATGCTCCCTGACCTGCTGCGCTTTTCCAGCAACATATTTTCAGCTCTGATCTCCAGCATCTGCAGTCCTCACTTTCTCCTCGAAGATAAAAACCGATCAAACCAACATATTGTGGTAGTTTGAATTTTGTATAACTAAACCCGTAGCATTTTGTAACAATGACAGAAATTAAAAAGATATAAAAATTATTGAGAATAAATGCCAATTTTCTATTGGTTTGGACATCCTTTTTTATTTTTTTGGGCAAATTGGATATCATAACACTGCTGCCTTACGGTGCCAGGGACCCAGGTTCAATTCTCGCCTCAGGCAACTGTCTGCGTAGAGTTTGCACATTCTCCCTGTGTCTGTGTGAGTTTCCTCCCATTGTCCAAAGATGTGCAGGTTAGGTAAATTGGCCATGCTAAATTGTCCCTACTGTTAGGTGCATTAGTCAGGGGTAAATGTAGGGGAATGGGTCTGGGTGGGTTGCTCTTCAGAGAGTCTGTGTGGACTTGTTGGGCTGAAGGGCCTGTTTCCACACTGTAGGGAATCTAATCTAATCTACTGACATTTTCAGTTATATTCTTACCAGATTTTGGAAGGTAAACTCAGCAGTCAGGGTGACTATTGATAAGTTCATCGAAAGATGGAAACTTTGTATCAGCTTATGTGTCCACTTCTCATTCCTTTTCTTATGAATAGAATAATTGATCATTTAACCAATCGTAGTTCAGTTACTTAACTCCATTGAAATAGTACTGCTGTGATTGAGTACTGATGAATATCTGCTTTTCATTATTAATAGAAAGCTGGAGGTGTCATTTTAGAGACAATTTTTATCTGATACCATGATTTTTTTGTTAATTATTCCAGTCAATTATTGTGACCAACTGATGTATCTATTTGACAAAAAAAAACAAATCATTTGATATTAATGCATTAAGTTGCCTGCATTTAGTGAAAATGACTCAATGACCATAATTAGTGTGTGGTCAAATTTAAAGCAAGTAATTTCTTTCTGAATTTCATTTTTCAGTAAATTAGCTCTGCTTTACAATTATTCACAATACACAATCATCATGCATTTCTAAATAATAATTGTGCAAACCGGGATTTATTTTAGATTAGAAGTACCATGCTGAAATAGATTTTTTTTAAAAATCTCCTTGAATCACTAAATCAATCAACTGGACTCTAATATATATATATATTGAAATTTTGCTGCTTGATGTGTATGAAAAAGAAAACATTTGCTACCGTTCACCTCCTAATTTGTGGCATACAAGGCAGCATACTTTGGTGCAGCTAAATGCCTGATAGTGATGCTGAGGCAGTCACCTTTTACTGGAAACTGCTTTCCGATCCATAATGCATATCCTTATTGAATCAACGCTTTCTTTATTGACTTAACGGCTGCCATCCGTTTCTCAGAAACTCATGATTCCAGTAACCCATTTAGAAGAGGCACACCATATTTTAGAATTATATAAATCAAGATTTAAATAGACAGGTGCTCACTAAATACTGCCAAATGTCACAGTTTCTTGTAATGTCAATTTTTAAAAGCTTTTCAGATGATTATCACTCCACTGCTAATGACACAAATTGAATTAGGAAATGGGGTCAATTGCAGTATTGTTATGGTAAATATTTTTATTTTATGTTTTAATTGATTATAAATCAAATAAATATTGCTTCAAAACTGTTACAAAATGAAAAACTGTAGTTAAAAATGATTTCATTTATACCTTAAAAAATAATGCTGATAGCAGCCAAGAGTTTGGATTTGGGTCAAGACCTTGGCATTGGATTCAGTGTAGATCCTAACATTATTCTGTGTTGTAAACAGACACTTGGCTATGAGTTTCAAAAGACTGGTCCATTAGTGGCTTGAGGGCAAGATTGACATCCAATTAAGTAAGTTCAATTAGAGTACTTAGTTACTGAGTACAGCTAGACACAGAATGAGAGTTTGGGAATTTGTGTGAAGAAGATGCCAGCCACTTCTCAATAATCACTTTAGAAAGAAACTTCTGTAAAGAGCATAAGAACAGCATGATAGCAAATTTCACAAGTGTTTGCGGCTCGAGATGGCAGCAACTGAATTCTTAGAAAATCAATGTGATCTCAAAGGTAAACAGGCAGTTGATTAATAAGTGAGTATTTTTCTTATTTATCCTCCAAAATTTTAGTAATTTTGTTTTTGTAAGATTTTATTAGTGATACTATTAGTAGTAACGCTTACCAATTTGGCAGAGTGTGTTTCCTACAGGTGTTAACTGGAATTTCAATTGGGTTAACTTGTACATTTATTGTAATGAGAAAGCATGCACACCTAGGACGAGAGACAATTAAAATTGAAATAGTAAAAATAATTGAATGTTTAAAAATGGCAAGCAGGTGATGCATGGCATTTATAGAATGGAGGAGTTTGTAAACACCTGTATCAATGTGTTGTCATGGACACTGAGCACTGTTGACTGTTGGCCACATGCTTCCTCCTTGATCAGAGAGGGGGTCTTCTCTCACTTTCCCTTCCTGCCCCAATTCCTTTCCCATTCATGGCCTTCAGACTTCTTTCTCTCTTTCCCTCTCAGACACAGTCGGAACCACTTTCCCTGCACTGGATTCATTTGGGTAAGCTATGGGCTGTGGAGCATAGTCCATAGAATCTGGCAACGGAGTCAACAATTTAAGGAATTTAAGGACTTTATAGTTTTTAGGGCCAGCTGTGACATTTCAGGGAAGATTTACTCAAGATTATTCACTCATTGTCCCTTTTTATTTTGTTTAATTCAGTTTTTAAACTGTTGCTTTAAATTATTTAACATCTGAAATAAAATACTGCACAGAGAAGTGGGTAGGGCAGAGTAACTGAATCCACAAGTAGGTTGCTTTACATTGAGTACTTTCATCAAACAACTTTATAAAGGCTCAGCTTTAAAAAACATTACAACAAGTAGGAATGCCCAATACTAGCTCCACTTAAGATTTTAAGTCACTGATAACTTGTCTTCGATAGAGCATTGTTGAGGCAGCACCCAGAGTGCCGTGTATGGTACTGGACACTATACCTACAGAAGGATGGAAGCAGTTCAGAAACATTTACTAGACTAATAACTGGAATGAGTGAATTGCTTTATGTAGAAAAGCTAGACAGGCTTGGCTTCTATTGTCTGCGGAACAATAGAGTCAGAGGTGACTTAATTGAAACCTATAAAGACCTTGAGGGGACTTGACCAGGTATTGAAAGGATTTTTCTTCTTGTTGGAGAATCTCAAGCTAGGGGTTATAGTTTTTATAAATAAGGGGATGTCCATTTAAAACAGTGATGATGAAATATTTTCATTGAGGGTTGAGAGTCTTTGTCATTCCTTTCCTCAAAAGGCAGAGGATGCAGAACCTTTAAATTTTATTTTAAGGCAGGGTTAATAAGTGCTTGGTAACCAAGAGAACAAAAGATTAGTAGGATATATGGGAATGTAGAATCGAGGTTAAAGTCAGATCAGCCATGATTATTTTGACTGATGGAACCAAGTGGCTGAACCTTGTTTCTTATCTGTATGTTCTGTTCTTCTGAGGTATTACTTTTACAGAATTAAGGTTCACTTAAAAGTTCATATTATACACTTGCTGCCATAAGTGACCATTTTTTTGTTTCAGAAACAATGTTCATTGCTTGAGGCTGATACTGAAACTCGGACTGATTGAGGGTGCAGAACGCTGCAACTTGAAACCTATGTCAGAGTACTATTCCACAGAGATGCTGCATTGTCAAAGTTACTTTGCAGTCCGGTTATAAAAATAAACAAGATACATTTTTCAACTTGCTGCTCTGTGTCTGATGGAAGTGACCTAACTGTCTCTTTACTGGTGACTTACAGGTCAGCTCTTGAGGCATTGCGTCCTGGAGGGACAGTGGTTTATTCTACATGCACACTGTCTCAAGCAGAAAATGATGATGTTGTGGCCTCTGTCTTGAATTCTTATGACAACGTTCAGGCTGTGGATTTAACAGGCTTGGCAAGTTCCCTCGCTCATAACTTCACGTTTGCTGAAGGTGTACAGTATGGACTGTTAATTGTGCCAGAAAAAGGAAGAGTCTGGGGGCCAATGTATGTCAGCAAATTGCACAAGTTACACTGATTTGCAATAAAGGTACAAATATTTAAAATGAATGGGTTTGTATGGTAATTGTGATCTTAGCAGGCTGCTTTCTTGTGACTTTGGACACTTATGAGTCCAGTTTCTATAAATTGAACAGTTGTAAAATGGTAAAGCTCAGAAATATTTCAATTGTGTGACATATTTGAACTGTGAGAATTGTTGGAATGTATTCATTTTGAGCCCTTTAACTCTTTAAGAAGCTTTTGAGTTGACTGTATAGCCAAATAATTGGCATAAAACCAAAAGAAAGTGCTGGAAATAAGCAGTAGGTCAGGTAGAATTCATGAAGAGAACATGTTAATGTTTCAAGTCCATGGTCAAGGTCATTGACCTGAATAGTTGACTCTGTTTCTCTCCATAAACTCTATCTGACCCACTGAGTGTTTCCAACAGTTTGATTTCCAGCTTCCACAATATCTTGTCTGTTTTTTTTAATTAAGTGACATGTCTTGCTTATGTTACTGTACTCTGCACCTTCAATATTTATTTTATGTTTTTCCCTCCGGTGGACAGAATCTTTTACTAAAGGGAAACAATAAAGATATACTTGTAACTAAAGAAATAAATAACCACAAGGAATAAATAAAAACAGCGCAGTAAAGTTTTCTGTGCATCTGAATGACTTTGTTTTGTTGAAGATTAATTTCTGTCTGAGAATCCCTGAGCATGAGTTAAGGGGAAATCATCAGAACCATTGTTCTCAACTTAACACTCAAGATAATAGAATCATAGAACCCCTACAGCGTGGAAGCAGGCCATTCGGCATGTTGAGTCCACACCGACCCTCCGAAGAGCATCCCACCCAGACACACATCCCTACCCTATCCAATCCGTACAACCATGCATTTTCCACGATTAACACACCTAGCCTGGACACTTTGGACAATTTAGCACTGCCAATCCACCTAAACAGTACATCTTTGGACTGAGCGGAAACCAGAACACCTGGAGGAAACCCAAACGTGGGGAGAATGTAACTCCACATAGACAGTCACCCAAGGCTGGAATCAAACCTGGGTCCCTCGTGCAGTGAAGCAGCAGTGCTAACCACTGAACCACTATTTTGCCTCAATTTTCAGTTTCAATATTTAGGGGCTCAGTGGTTAGCTGTTCTGTCTCGCAGCACCAGGAATCCGTGTTCGATTCCAGCCTTAGGCGACTGTCTGTGTGGAGTTTGCATATTCTCCCCATGTCTGCGTGCGTTTCCTCCGGGTGCTCCGGTTTCCTCCCACAGTCTAAAAATGTGCAGGTTAGGTGAATTGGCCTTGCTAAATAGCCCATACTGTTCAACAATGTGTAGCTTAGGGGCATTAGTCAGGGTAAATGTAGAATAGTAGGGGAATGGGTGTGGATGGGATACTCTTCAGAGGGTTGTTGTGGACTTGTTGGGCCCAGTGGCCTGTTTCCGCACTGTAGGGATTCTCTGATTTCTATGATCTAAGGATCAATTCATGTGAATACGATTGGCTGCAAAACTGGCCGTTCATGTAGCATGCTAAAATATGCACTTTGTAAGCCTGCCTTATTTTTCACTGGTGTGCCAATAAGGGAGTTAAGAAAAAATCTTCCGTCTTCACTCTCCAGGGAACCTATTTTAGAATGAGGTATATCTTTTGTAGGTTTATATGTAATCTCAGAAGGTGGTTAGAATGTGAACTCCAGCAATGTAAGTAAAACTTGAGAATTCAATGCTAGCTGATGATCAATGGCTGTCAACTTTAGTTTAAGGGAATTGGCAAGTACAGATACTGCGAATGGAAGAACTGAAAGAACAATGGGTTAGAGAGAGTTGTCTTGTTTAGTAATCATTTTAAATGTGTCTAACAACTATTTTATTTACATTTATACCCAGGACTCGAGAACTTCCCTCTAAGCACAAGATGAGAGCTGAACATAGATACCGCAAAGAAGAAAACTCTCCAATTGTAATGATTCTCAGAGGAGTAGTTGTATTATATACTGAAACAATTTACATCATCTGTCTGACTTTTTCCATTGAAGAGCTCCAACTGAAGGTTAATGTAAATATGGCATAACCTGAAAGGAGAGCACCATTTGGAAAGAGACTCTGAATACAAAGGCCAAAATGTCGCTATACATTTAAGTGGATTTTTGTTAAATATTGCTGCTAATTAAATAAATATTATCTGATAATTAAATGAAGATGCATATTGCATTATCTTTATTTATATTGTTCTTCAGCTTGTGCCAAATAAACCACTAAGTAGATGGGCAATCAGAGTTTTTTTAAAAATCTTGTTTTTCTCCCTACCAACAATATACTTATTTAACTCCCTGTAATGGATGAAACCCTCACAAGTATTATTTCCCAGAACCAACAGAGGGACTGGAGAGAACCAAGATCCTTAAAGTTGGTTTTGATGGTGTGCATCCCTCCTTCCACACCATAGCATTGATTCTTTGATATATTTCTGATCAATCAACAACAGGGAGGCATTGTTTTCCCAGTTTCAAAAATAAGCCAATCCTTCTTTGCATATTAGTAGGAAAAGATAAATTTCTGGAGAAGGTAAATGACTCTGAAACTTTGTACAAACAAAAATGTCTCTACGTTCTGAAACAGCAAGCTTCTAATCATTGCTTGCATGTGAAGATCTGTATTAACACCTTTTACCTCTTGCAGCTAGACAGAATTAAACTATAATATTATTTTGGATATATTAGCCCTATTTTGTTTGAGTCCAGTATCTATTAGTATGATTAGGGGCCATTGATGAAAAACTGCTATTGACTTGCCAGCCTTACTGTATCATCACGACAACAGGTGCAAAAAATGGAAATGACACCAATGTATATACAAAATTGTTGGACAGAAAATGAATTGACCCATCTAGCATGTCTGATGCTGATGTAATGCCTATGCATTCCACTTCAGATGCTCCTGATTCAGCCAGAGCGATATAATCTGAGAATGGTGCTGAGGTTTAAACTGGTAGAGAGCAGAACAAATGTTGTTTCTGAGTTTGGTGTCCCTGAATATGGAGCACTTGATACTGACACCATGTGCTATTCCCCCACTGAATGTAAGCAAAACCACTTTCACTGGTTTTGTAATTTTGAAAAATTAAGGGCATCTCTTTGAGCTGAAAATGACCTTTTATACATTTCAAGTATTTAAGCTAGGTGCTGTGCACTAACTTGTAAATAATACAGTCCACTGTCATCAAGCTGTAGCAATTGCAAATGAGCAAGAAACAACAGTACACCACCTGGCCCTTTGAACCTGTCATTCATGAAGGTGATCTGATATTAACCTCAACTCCACATTTCCTCATAACTCTGATGATCTTTTCCATCTATTCAGCAGCCATTCCTTTGCAATTGCAATATTATCCATTTCCTCGCATATAACGGTTTCTGTGTCCATTTGTTTTCTTTCCTCCCTCAATCTCTCCTCCTCCCTTTCATCTCCAATGTCCCCCCCCCCAGCTTAATTTTTACCATCTCCACCTCAACCGAATGTACCTCTTTAATTCCCCTTGAGGAAAACATTGCCAATCTGAACATAGATATGTCATAGGAGGAAATATTTAGTGGTGGGGAGAGGACTAGGAATGCAGATGGAAATAACAGTTGGAAGTTATAGTGCAATGGCATTTAAAATTAATTGGAAATATTGATTCAGTAGTACAACTCATGATAGGCACTGGCCATTCCAATTTGAGGTAATGGCATTTAATTGATTGGTGATTGGTCTCTGAACATCTGGTTGGTTATCAGTCCCATTGATGAAATACAATAAATGACAATTGCAAAGTGTTTACAATAAGTAAAGCTTTAGTTGCTATTATATGGTTGCAGCAACAGAATGAATTATGGCTTTTCTATGATAAACATTTTTCAGAACACTGCTGTCTTTAGTAATCATACAAGGAAAAGCCAGACTGGAAGCAGCGGTGCTTGCCCTATCAACCTCACGACACATCTTGACAATGTAGCCCCAGTCTTGAAGTTTGAAGACTGCTTTGCAGTGATCTTAGTGACATTTCCATTTTCATGCTTTTGAGAGCTGACATTGCAGAACTAGGGTTGTTTGTGCTGTGAAGTTTTATTCACAGAGGACTAATTGGAAGCTGCCACTGTTGATTCCATTTCAACTTCTAGCAGTTGCTGAAAAGAGGTGATATTTCTGTTTATTCTCACTGGCTGTTTGACTCCAGGTGACCAGAGGTGAGGGCTCTGCAGTATACTTGCAATAAATTGTGGTGTTATGATCAGGAGTGTCACAATCTGTAAATGACAAAATGCTGTCATTGTTATTCTTTCATTGTTAATATATTACTTTAACAATTTACATAACTATTTATTTTCCTGAAATGTACTTAGAAAGGTGCTTTGAGACAAATACATTGTTTATATTGTCTAGAATCAGGATCATTTAGAAAGGAATACCCTTGAAAGGAAGAAAAGTATTTTCTATGAATTTGCTAAAAATATATTTTAACAATTTTAAATATTCTATCCTGCTTTTATTGCAACCTCAATCAGCTTGTTTGTTTTTAGTGCACTACTTTTCAGCTCTCAACTACAGCTGTGAAGCTATCTTTTCAAATGTAAGTTGATCTCTTTTAAATCAAATAAACAAATACATGAATCGTTTTTCATTTCATGTATCATAATTACCAGGATATATGTATTAGACGTCATTGCAAATAAGATGTGATTTTCCTCACTGGAAGGCATCCATTGTTTCAAATTGTGGTTCATCTTGTTTGTGAGTCAACTCACAGCATAAAATGCAGTACTGGTCTCTTTATATTGGATAGATCTTTCATTGATTGAACTAATGTCCCTTCTTTTCACCGGAACCTATGGCAGTAAAGAAGTTTTCACATATGAAATGTAATGAATAAATAAAGGTAAAGTCTGATTTGATTTCATTTACAAAAGGAACCAATTTATATCAATTTTTCTTAAGTACAAATTGGAAATCTAAAACAAACAGAATACTGAAACAATTCAGGTCTGACAGAAACCATGAAGAGAGAAACCAAATTAATGTTTTGACTCTGGTATGCCTTCAGAACTGAGAGATGTTGGAGAATTTTTTAATACTTTTGACACAGATGGAGGAGGAGCAAAGGAACAGATGGTGTGAAGCCTAGCACAAAAGTCAAATGGGTTGGTGATGAAAGAAAGAGAAAGACAAAATATTGTGAATGGGAGAGGATGGTATTTGAAAGAAAAACAAACTGCTGGTGAAACTCAGCAGGTCTGGCAGCATCTGTGGGAAGAAAGCAGAGTGATTATTTCAAATCTGGTGGTAACTCTTTACAATTGGTCCTATATACTAAGAGGAAAATAGAAAGAATCAAGGCAAGACAGTGGGGAGAACGTAAGAAAAATGGAGAACAGACTTCATGCGGTCACTTCCTGCAGTTATTGAGACCTCGAGGCTGTAAAGTGTCTCAGCAGAAAATGAGGGTTGTTTGAGCATGCATTGTGCTTCTTTGTAACATTGCAGTAAGCTGAGGACAGAAATGTTAGTATGGGAGCAAGGCTCATTGAAACAGCAATCAACTGAGGCTGTTCTTACAGGTAGATCAGAGATCTTCTGCAATGTGGTGACACCATTCTTAGAATAACCAACGTAAAGGAGACCACATTGTGAACATTGAATGTAGTAGATTAGATCAAAACAAATGCAAGTAAAACACTGCTTTCCCTGAAAGGTGTGTTTGGGACTTTGAGTAGAGAAGAGGTATATGGACAAGTATTGTGATTGCATGGAAAGGGCAATTACGAGTGAAGAAGTATTAAGAGCAATGGCTGAATGGACCAAGGGTTCACAGAGAGAACAGTCCCTGTGAGATGCTGATAAGGGAGGTGAAGATGTGTTTGGTAATGGCATCCTGGCAGAAATGGGAGAAAGGATGTTACTTTGAATGTGGAGATTAGTGGGTGGATAGTAAAGACAAGGGGGCCCCTGTTGTGGGAAGGAGTGCAGGCAAAAGTGCAGTAGATGGATTGGTCATGGTTGAAGGCCCTATCAACCACTATGGGAGAGAATTCACTCTGTCAGAGAAAGGTAATGTCACAAACAGCATAGTGGAAGGTGGCATCACCTGAACAGAAACACCAGTAGTGGAGAAACTGGGAGAATGGAATGGCATCTTTACAGGAAGCACTCTATGACAATCAAGAAGGGAAAGGGTGAGGTGTAGGTGAGAGAAGGATGAAAATTAGAAGCAAAACTTTTTTTTTCAAATTCTCAAGAGTAGAAAACAGCACCAATGGCAGCACCAGTGTTTCAGAGAGAATTGTGGGTGGGGACCTAAATAGGATTGGAACAAGGAATGTTCCATGTACCCAATAAAGAGAGAGAGAGACATGGCACCATGCAGCCACTCACAGCAACACCTATAACTTGGAGAAAATTAGATGAGTTAAAGGAGAAGTTGTTCAAACTGAGAACCAGCTCAGCCAGGCAGAGGAAGATGATGGCATATGGAGACTGCAGCTTTTTTTCAAGGAAGAAGTTGCAAGCCCTTCATCCGAACCTATTGGGGAATGGGTGTGTAGGGGGATTGTACTTCCATGGGAAAGAGGAGGTGGCTAAGGCTAGAAAACCTGAAATTATCAAACCAATGTAAAGTGTCAGAATGATTGGGAAGAGATTGAACAAGTTGGAGCGGGGGTGGGGGAGGAATAGAGTCAAGATTGGACACTTTGAGAAAGTGATCATGGACAATCTCAAGGAGTGTAGAAAATGTGTATTATCCCAGAGTGAAACCTGTGCAAAAAACTGTTACTTCATAGTTTTATTTTTTAACCACAGTACCCATTCTCTTTATATGTAAAAACCTTGGTATCTTTTTGAAGAATTATATATTCTCAGAAAACAGAATATAGATTAAATACTGGTTGTCAGATTTATTTGTAGTCTTGCTGTTTATTCTAGTCTTATTGAGGGATGACCTACTTTGAGCTGAATTTTACTGGCCCTAGAATGACTGGAATTAAAGCAGAGACTTGGTTCAAACAGCAGGGAGCAGGTCAGACAGCATCCATGGAGAGCGAGCAAGCTAATGTTTCCAGTTTATTTGACTTTTATTCAGAGCTGAAGTGAAGTCATTTCAGCTCTCTAGAAGAGTCATCTAGACTGAAACATTAGCTTGCTCTCTCTCCATGAATGCTGTCTGACCCACTGTGATCTCCAGCATTTGTTGTTTCCACTAGGAATTTGACCAATGTGACTTGGTCATTCCATATGGTTACTGCATTTTGAAATTACTTGTTGAATTCATTTTTTGTGATTTTGAGATATTAGTTTATCTTCATAATGCCCTGTAACATGATATGTTGATTTTTGAGTTGGGTACATTTCAAACTGAAAAAGAAAACAATTGTATCACGTTCTACAGCCTAGAATAAACTGAGTCACAGAAGTTCAGAGTTACAATCATTCGAATAATAAAATGGTTCTGGATTCCAATTACCTCTAGAATGGAGTATAAATTGAACAATATGCGATTAAAAGAACATTAAAACATAAATCACTATGTAACCTAGTTTTGGTACACAACTCAAGCACTTTTAATTCGGCAAATTAGCTTCCTAACGCCACAGAACAGGCAGCACATCCACCTCAAAACCTGCCAGCTTCCAGTTGTTAAGGAAATTCCCGTAACAGAGCAATATTTGGAAGCTGGCAGGTTTTGAGGTGGATGTGCTGCCTGTTCTGAGGCGTTAGGAAGCTAATTTGCCGAATTAAAAGTGCTTGAGTTGTGTACCAAAACTAGGTTACATAGTGATTTATGTTTTATTTTCCTTTTAATAGCTATATTGTTCAAGTTACACTCCATTCTAGAGGTAATTGGAATCCAGAACCGTTTTATTATTTGAATGATTGTAACTCTGAACTTCTGTGACTCAGGTTATTCTAGGCTGTAGAACGTGATACAATTGTTTTCTTTTTCAGTTTGAAATGTACCCAACTCAAAAATCAACATATCATGTTACAGGGCATTATGAAGATAAACTAATATCTCAAAAACACAAAAAGTGAATTCAACAAGTAATTTCAAAATGCAGTAACTATATGGAATGACCAAGTCACATTGGTCAAATTCCTAGTGGAAGCAACAAATGCTGGAGATCACAGTGGGTCAGACAGCATCCATGGATAGTGAGCAAGCTAACTTTTGAAGTTTAGATGACTCTTCTAAATAACTGAAATGACTTCACTTCAGCTCTGAATAAAAGTCAAATAGACTGGAAACATTAGCTTGCTCGCTCTCCATGGATGCTGTCTGACCCACTGTGATCTCCAGCATTTGCTGTATTCAGTACAGATTTCAGCATCTGCAGTAATTTGTTCCCGCAAATATCTAGTGGCATAGCTACATTGCTAAACAATCTTTGTCCTCCTATGAAGCGTTACAACATAGGCAGGGAAAAGATATGAAACAGAAATTGATGGAAAAACTCAGCAGGCCTGCCAACATCTATGGAGGGAAAGCAGAATTAACGTTTCGGGCCCCTGTTCTGAAGAAGGCTTACCAAAACATTAACTCTGCTTTCTCACCATGGATACTGCCAGACCTACTGAGTTTTCCCAGCAGTTTATTTTTGTTCCTGATTTCTACCATCTGCAGTTGTTTTTGTTTAGTGGAAAGATTCTGTTAGTTCAGGGTTGGCGTTTAGAGGAAATGGGGTTGAGAGTGTGGTGCTTGAAAAGCATAGCAGGTCAGGCAAGATCCGATGAGCAGGAAAATTGACGTTTCGGGCATAAACCCTTCATCAGGAAAATTCCTCCTGCTCCTCTGATGCTGCCTGACCTGCTGTGCTTTTCCAACAACACACTCTCGACTCTGATCTCCAGCATCTGCAGTCCTCACTTCCTCCTTTTGGAGGAAACAGTCTTGGGTGATTTTAAGGAAACCAGCAAGACCCAATAGCAGCACTTCTGCTTTGGTCAAAACATTCGGGCATAAGCCCTTCCTGAAGAAGGGCTTATGCCCGAAACGTTGATTCTCCTGTTCCCTGGATGCTGCCTGACCTGCTGCGCTTTTCCAGCAACACATTTCCAGCTCTGATCTCCAGCATTTGCAGACCTCACTTTCTCCTCAAAACATTCTAGCCCAGCTCATATTTCTGTGTGTATTTGCTGAGGAACTGGGGTAGTTCAGTCATTGTAGATGTGCTGTCATTCTGAGAAAAGACAACCTATATCTTTCCAGGACTGCACTGGCAAATAATGAGCTACACCTGTTTAGGAGAACTAGGTGTTGTACTGGGCATGGTCCAACTCGTTCATGCTGACCAGATATCCTAAATAAATTTAGTCCCATTTGCTAGCATTTGGCCCATACCCTTCTAAACTCTTCCTATTCATATACGCATCCAGATGCCTTTTAAATGTTGTAATTGTACTGGGCTCTACCATTACCTCTGTCAGCTCATTCCATTCATGCACCACACACTCTGTGAAGAAGTTGCCCTTTAGGTCCCTTTTAAAACTTCCACACCCTTGCACCTTAAACTTGTGCTTCTAGTTTCGCACACCTCCCACCCTGGGAAAAAGAACTTGGCTATTCACCCTATCCATGCCCCTCCATAAATTCACCCCTCAGCCTCTGACACTCCAGGGAAAATTGCCTCCAATCTATTCAACCTCTCCCTACAGCTCAAACCCTCCAACTCTGGCAACATCCTTGAAAATGTTTTCTGAACGCATTCCAGTTTCACGACATCCTTCCTATAGCAGGGATATCAGAATTGCATGCAGTATTCCAATGGTGACCTAACCAATGTCCTGTACAGCCATGACATGATCTTCCAGCTCCTATACTCAATGCACTGACCAATAAAGGCAAGCATACAAAGTTATGTGGTCATTATTATAAAGTAATTGTTTTCATTCTCAGTGCGACATTTAAAAAAGTATGACTTTTACTGACCTAATAATTGTTATAATTGCAGCATAACATTGCTGGATTTTTCACTGCTAGTCAATCTTACTTTAAAAAGATGTGCACTTCTACTTCATTTTTTTTAAAAATATGGAAATGTTTAATTTATTGTAAGTTTTATTCACCTGAATATTTGAGATCAGCTTTGAAAGCAATATATCATTTTGAAAAGGTTGTTTCTGCATACAATCCTTTCGACAGTACCACATTTTTCAGTGCATTATCTTGACCAAGTAGCATTATTACTTGGCTAGCTTTCGGTTTTCAAATTTAGTTTAAACTCAAGTTGACATGACAAAAGAAAAATGCGTTTACACTTCAGATGTGCCACAGAAAAGAAAGCTGTTAACCCTGATGTCAGTGGTCATTGGGGATTTGTGCAGAAGAACAAACAAGAATGAGAAGTCTGTGGCTTTGGTCCTCCCACGGTCATGCCTTTGCTACAAAAAAGGTCAAGGCCTGAAAAATATGGAATGATGCATTCATACGTTCTAAACACTCTGTTGTGGGAGGTACTTCTTTGTGTTATTCTGAGAGGAAGCTTTGCCATACTAATGACTAATGACTAATGATCTATATCAAATTTAGGGATCAAAGAGTAAGTAGTGGCTCATTCTTAATTTGCCAAAACAAATAATGAACCAGTTTGGCTAATTGAATGACCTTGAATTTGATGTAGTAAGACCATTATTGAACTATTATCCTGATTTTGCTGGTTTTTCTTTTGAACAAAGAGTTTTTTTTTTAGTTTTGATTGTCATCAAGTCTAATAATTTTATCATGTAATTCTGTTCATTGTTTTTTTTTTCTTTAGTAAGAAGAATCTGATGATTGCGTTTTCTAATACTTTATTTGCTGTTTTGAGATGAAGGTATCTCATTGTGTGAAGCATTCCTCCATTTGAAGAAAAAGGTGATTAATCCAACAGGTCAGATGGTAAAGCACCTCCTGATGTACCAAACAGTAATTGTACTCCAAAAGATTTGAGTAAAAACTTTCTTGCAAGTCAAAACCTTCAAATAATTTTTCAATCAAATATTTTCACTTCAATTCATTTGTTGAACTTGTTTTCCTCAAATTCTTAAATGTCATTTTGACTAGTAGCACTTTATTTTTTTCCCCTTTCATTTTTTATCCTGCTTTCATTATGTGTTCAATGGTTGCTGAGTATGAATCTGTCATTCCTGACATTTCATCAAAGTCACTGTTATTCATTTTGTCGAAATGGGTTCAGTGAACAGGCAATTAGACTGCAGAAGTCATCACAACTGAACCAATTTGGGCATGTTCACTTTTCAAGAGTGGCATTGGGTACCAGAAGGAACAAAATCTTTGCTTATCTTTCTAGCAGGATGCCAGTGTCAGACTGATTGAGATCAACCAACTGATTATAGTCTGGGATCAAAGTTTAGATATTTCTGCTATGCATATCTGGATTACTCACTAAATAAACATACTGGGTTGTGAACAGGGCTATGTTGCAAAATATTTACCGCCTTTGTCAATGCTGTCAACGCAAGTCTTCATTTCAAAAACTTATCAGACTAAATATGGCTTGATTTAGTTCCAGCTAGCAACATGATACATTTGGAATAATCATAGAAGGAATGGTCATATGGTTATTGTACTCTTCCCAGTAGCTTTCCAGTATCATTGTTTCTCAAGCTCATTTTGAAGCTCAGCAACTTGTCATCTTCAGCTGACATTAGCAGTTCAATTCATTCCTGGGACAGCACAGGGCAACCAGAGAGCACAAGTAATGGGCAAGCTACACAAAGCAATGACAGGCTGCCTCAACGCAATGTTTTTGATAGATGTGAGAAAGAATAGCCTTCAATGTGAGACAGGAATTGGTCTTACAGTAGTGTCTGTGAGCCCAGTAGTATTGCACTGACATATTTGACGACTATGGCTGTTACCATGCATCTTTCTTCAAAAACATACAAAGAATTGTGTGAAATGTTCAGTTAAACATTTCTGAATATTTTCACACAAATATTCATAATGTTATTAGCACCACTGGGGTGAAAATGAAAAGAAATGCTATCAAGAACAAGGTTAAATTAGTACATTATGAAAAAATCTGTGTGGTGAGAATCTCTTGCTATCTGTTCATTAGTAAACTATCTTTTACTTATCACAATGATTCTTATTTGATTTCCCTCCCTGACACGAAAATATAATTTGAATTAAGCTTTATATGTGACTTTTTACCTCTACAGATCTATTGAACTTAACTACCACTGTCATCGCTAATTACAATTTGTGCAACCAATATAAGGTATGCATATCAAAAAACATGAAATAGATAATGAAATTCTTTCCCTAAAGTTGAGTCCAGCACTTATGTGGATTATCGTCTCACAGCGATCAAGTACAGATTGAATTCAGATAGTATTTGAGAATCAGATGTCAACTGCATATCCATGGAGGTATGAAATAAACACTCGGGGGAATGTTTTAGGGGTCTGAGCGAGATTAGTTTTGTGGGATTTGTGGCAGAATCTGATGTGAGGTATAATAAGGTCCATTTTGACATTGGGAGCAATGCGTGCCATTGTTATACTTTACACAATTGGCAATGTCACTAGACAGCAGTGAGTTGCCAATTTAAGGGGAATTATAGATTGTTAAGCCCTTTTGATGGAACAATTTGCCTTGTTAGTATTTAGCTTTCTATTTTAGCAAACTTACAAAGCAAGCTAACTATTGAGAAAACTTGACATTGAAGCCTCAATGGGTACCTACCGAGTTCAGGTCGGTACCAAAGAGCCTCCATGTTGTAAATGATCAAACTACGTGTTCAGGGCCTGATCTATGAACACTGGCTGCAGAGACACCTTGTCCATAGCATGTACCAGCTCATCACAACTATCATGCCACCTCTCTGATACCATGGTGGTCATGAAGCATTGAGTTGTGTTGCATGGCCACACTGGCAATTAACATAGGCTGTAGCGATCAACAGTTTGTGTGCATGACTGAGCAATCCTAGCTCATGGACTGGACAAGGCTGCCTGCCTGGTATCTTAGTACTGACTTACTTATCGTCTACTTGTATATCTACAGCATTCGTATCTTGGTTTAGTATGCTAGTTAGCATGTCAGTGTTTCAGTCAGACCCAAGATTGGCGTTTTGAGATGCTCTTTTGTACAAGCATACAGACAGGCTCATTATTAGGAGGAATTTGGCTAGGGGTGGGAGGTAGCGAGGTGGATGAATGACAATGAGACATCAATCTAACACATGTATAACATGTACCAGGCACCTACACGGCAAATTACAGCACATTTATGCTACCATATGGCCATGTTGGATTAATCCTCAATCCAGTCAAGATGTGGGAGATTGCTGTCAGTCACAAGCACAGTCCCCAAGCACTCTGGCAGCTTTGCCAAGGTCAGTCATTTACTTGGGGCACTTACAGTCACGGAACTGTCCCTACACAGTCTGGCGAGCGTTCAGTGTCATTCCTGCAGGACCAGTAGCAGCAGACAGGTGAATAACAGGGAGCTGTAAAGGCCAACCAGCAGTCTGGTCAGTCATACTGAAGTTGCTCAGAGGTCTGGAGTGAATATAGTTCTGGAGCTCTATCTGGCGATTGTTCAAGATGATTAAGGGATGCATGTAGAAGCAGTGAGGGCATCACTGCCTGAAGGTGGGCGAGTTAAGGCTGGTGGGGGGGAGGGAGCACAAGCATTTGCAGAAGTGAAGACAAGGACAGTGACTGGGTGGGAACCAAGTGGGGGGAGTATATGAACAACACCAAAGGGTGGAGATGGGGTTTATTGGCTGTGACCTCCGCAGTGGAGCTTAGAGAAGCAAAGAGTATATCTTGAAGGTATAATGCTTGGAATCGGGGGGCAGGGGGAACAGTTATAGGTTTCCATTTCCTATTTTAGGATGATGCTACCAAGTGTCATGGGCTATCCCTTGGGGGCACAGTTGTCTCTGTGCCTGCAATGATGGACACAGGAGGAGAGGGACCAATAGCAAGGCCAGAAACAGCAGGAGGCTGGCATAGAGGATGAGGAGTCCGAGCTCAGGGCGAGACTGCAGTCGTAGTGCCCCTCAGGAGGCAAGAGCTATGGAGAAAGCTTAGAGATTTCATCTCTACCTCTCTTTCCTAAGGATGACCAGGCCCTGTATGTCCTACAAAACTGTGAGGGAACTGTGTGGATGCTGGTTTGGGACTTTATGGCTGCAGGAACGGGAGGATATTCTTTCACACTACAGTGCTAAATGTCTATGCTGCTGGCTCCTTACAAGGAGCAATGGATGATGTGTGCATGCAACAGGCCAGTAACTGATGCCATCTGTGCAAGGTGGCATTGGTTCTCCAGTCCCCCATGAGGAGGTCAGTCTACATCTGAGCAGTTACATTGGTGAACATGGCGTCCACAGATGCAGGGTGCCATTGACTGCACACACTCATTTACCTGGTGCTTTTGGCAGATTCGGTAACAAGCCTGGTTACTGGGGGACAAGGGCTAGACACTGTGAATATGGTTTATGACCCCACTGAATAATCCCCTGACTGATGTGGAGCACAGACATAATGCTGGCCATACCCCAACCAAAACTGTGGTGGAGCAGACACCGGGCTGTGAAGATGCAGTTCCACTGCTTGGACCAGTCTTGGGTTGGGATGAAGATAGGAATAGGGACTGGGGTATGGAACGGAACCACACCAGCATAGTCCTGACAAAGATCTGGTTCAAAGGTAGAAGACAGAGGGTGGTGGTGGAGGGTTGTTTTTCAGACTAGAGGCCTGTAACCAGTGGAGTGCCACAAGAATCGGTGCTGGGTCCTCTACTTTTTGTCATTTACATAAATGATTTGGATGCGAGCATAAGAGGTACAGTTAGTACGTTTGCAGATGACACCAAAATTGGAGGTGTAGTGGACAGCGAAGAGGGTTACCTCAGATTACAATAGGATCTTGACCAGATGGGCCAATAGGCTGAGAAGTGGCAGAATGAGTTTAGTTCAGATAAATGCGAGGTGCTGCATTTTGGGAAAGCAAATCTTAGCAGAATTTATACACTTAAAGGTCCTAGGGAGTGTTGCTGAACAAAGAGACTTTGGAGTGCAGGTTCATAGCTCCTTGAAAGTGGAGTCGCAGGTAGATAGGATATTGAAGAAGGCGTTTGGTATGCTTTCTTTTATTTGTCAGAGTATTGAGTACAGGAGTTGGGAGGTCATGTTGCGGCTGTACAGGACATTGGTTAGGCCACTGTTGGAATATTGTGTGCAATTCTGGTCTCCTTCCTATCGAAAGGATGTTGTGAAACTTGAAAGGGTTCAGAAAAGATTTACAAGGATGTTGCCAGGTTTGGAGGATTTGAGCTATAGGGAGAGGCTGAACAAGCTGGGGCTGTTTTCACTGTAGTGTCGGAGGCTGAGGGGCGACCTTATAGAGGTTTACAAAATTGAGGGGCATGGATAGGGTAAATAGACAAAGTTTTTTCCCTAGGGTCGGGGAGGCCAGAATTAGAGGGCATAGGTTTAGGGTGAGAGGGAAAAGATATAAAAGAGACTTAAGGGGCAACCTTTTCACACAGAGGGTGGTACGTGTATGGAATGAGCTGCTAGAGGAAGTGGTGGAGGCTGGTACAATTGCAACATTTAAGAGGCATTTGGATGGGTATATGCAGTGAGAGAATTTGCCAGGCCTCACTGTGATAAATCTTTGTAAAAGCTTGTTGAAACTCAAACTTATCCAAAGTAATGTAAGATTTAGTCTATATGACAGACTGCAACTATTCAACCCAAAATTTGTGTGCCAAATTTTATATTCCATCGGAGCTTCCTCCCACTATGTGCCAGTATAGAAACAAACACACACCAGAAATCACAGTTGCTCACTCAACCCTTGATCTACTATTCGGTATGACTAACCTCAATTACCTTTCAACTCCTTAGTTATCAGCAGTCAATTTCCCACTGCACGTTGTTGCAAATTGCGTTATATGGAAGGAATTCATTCAGTTGTTTAGATCAGATAGGAGCTTAAAACGTACATTGTCCTTTATAATGAGTACTTCAATCTTGGATGATTTAAATCTGCTTGCATGCATGATTGAACAGGATAATGATCCAATGACTCAAACTGACCTTCTCATATGGGATTTCTGACAGTGTCTCCTCTCAGTTAAATGACTTACTTGTAAAGATAAAAAAAAATACCTGAAAAGCTGAACTAAAAGCACATCGAAGCAACACATTCTCAACATCCATGTAGAGAAAATCTGATTTGATTAGATCTGATTAGGAGTGAATAAGAATAATAAGAATTTTTTGTGAGTTCTCTCCTCCAGTTCTAATATCCTTTTTTTTTGAAAATGCATTACATCAATATACTTTTCTTGGCTTCATTATTATTTAAGAGAATAACAGCAATTGGGTCAGCTTTTTGTTAGAAATCTCCTCTCTTTTTGACAGGATATTCACATTTGGCTGCTGTTCCTATATTGGTAGAGCACTTCTTATGAAGCACCTGTGTTAAACACAATCCTTTGGCTTGGCTCAATTTTATTTCTTTGAACTGTAATAAACCATTAACAGCATGGCAATCGAACAGCGCAGCAAAATCAGTAAAAATTAGTTCCAATCCTGCAAGTAAATTGCTACATGCTAAGGTTGGTTGATTTGTGAAAAATGAAAACACCCACAAGGTCACAAACTGTATAGAGATGATGAACTCAAGTTATCCCAACTTGATTGATTCATATAGAAAAAAAATGCATTCCCCATCTAACTAAATTTAAGGTGAATGTAAGATTTTCATCATAAATATGCTTTCCTCAATTCAACAACATATGATGATAACTTTTAAAAGAAGGGGTTTCTCATGACATCAATTCCAACTTAGTTTATCACCAGTTTTACACTGTCTCTCTTAAGACTTGCCATAAAGTAATCCGCAAATTTTACATTTTCTACATCATTTAATGATGCCATATGTACTTCAAGATTTCCTCCCTGTGAGAATAACCCCACATCCCTCCCCTAGTTATTCAGTCACTTGGTATCACAGAGCCTGAACACCTATCTCAACTCTTTCACAGTTGCTACGTTATCTGGTTGTTTACGTGTCATTCACTATTAAATGCTAGGAATTTCCTCCAGGGAAGGCAGATGCATTTGAGTCCCTCTCCGAATGACCTCCCAGCCAGCAAATTCCATTTCTCTCTGAGATTAAGCCAGATTATTTGCAATCTTGGTGCTAAATTTTACTTTCAAATGAGCTTCTGAATATTTATCTATACAATAATAAAATTGTCTGCTTCCATCTCTGTAATATCATCTGAGTTTGCCCCTCCCTTGTCCCATTTGCTTCAGAGGCCCTCATTCATGCCTACAATCTTGACTATTCCTGATTCATAAGAGTCATAGAGCTGTATAGCATGGAAACAAACCCTTTGGTCCAACTTGTCCATGCCAACCAGCTATCCTAAATAAATCTAGTCCAATTTGCCAGCATTTGGCCCATATCTCTGTAAATCCTTCCTATTCATTTACCCATCCAGATGCCTTTTAAATGTTGTAATTGTACCAGCCTCCACCACTCCCTCTGATAGTTCATACATGCACCACCCTCTACATGACAAAGTTACCCCTTAGGTCCCTTTTAAATCTTTCCCCCCGTCACCTTAAACTCATGGCCTCTGGACTCCCCACACTGGGGTAAAGACTTTGTCCATTCAGAAGTGGATACTGCAGATGCTGGAGGTTAAACTCAAGATTAGAGTGGTGCTGGAAAAGCACAGCAGGCCAGACAGCATCCAAGGAGCAGGAAAATCGACGTTTTGGGCAAAAGCCCTTCATCATAAATCCGGATGAAGGGCTTTTGCCCGAAATGTCGATTTTCCTGTACCTCAGAAGTTGCCTGACATACTGTGCTTTTCCAGCACCACTCTAAACTTGACCTTGTCTATTCACCCTATCCTTGCCCCTCATGATTTTATAAACTTCTATAAGGTCACCCATCAGCCTCCTCTACTCCAGGGAAAATAGCCCCAACCTATATAGCAGGGAGACCAGAACTGCATGCTGTATTCCAAAGCGGCCTAGCCAATGTCCTGCACAGCCATAACGTGACCTCCCAACTCCTATACTCAATACACTGACCAATAAAGACAAGCATACCAATTCCCTTCTTCACTATCCTGTCTACCTGCAATTCCACTTTCAAGGAACTATGAACCTGCACTCCAAGATCTCTTTGTTCAGCAACACTCCCATGACTTTACCATTAAGTGTATAAGTCCTGCCCAGATTTGCCTGTCAAAAATGCAGGACCTTACATTTATCTAAATTAAACTCCATTTGCTATTCCTTGGGCCATTGGCCCACCTGATCAAGCTCCAATTGTAATCTGAGGTAACCTTCTTTGCTGTCCACTATACCTCCAATTTTGGTGTCACCTGCAAATTTACTAACCATGCCTCCCACGTACACATCTAAATCATTTATATAAATAACAAAAAGCAGTGGACCCAGCAATGATCCTTGTTGCTCATTGCTGGTCACAAGCCTCCAGTCTGAAAAGCAACTCTCCACCACCCTCTGTCTTCGACCTTAGAGCCAGTTCTGTATCTAAGTGGCTAGTTTTCCCTGTATTCCATGTGATAGGACCTTGCTAACCAGTCTACCATGGGGAACCTTGTAGAACACTCTACTGAATTCCATATAGATTGCTCTATCCTCATTAATCCTCTTTGTAAGTTAGTCAAAAAACCAATCAAGATTGTGAGACATGATTTCCCATGCACAAAGTCATGTTGACTATCCCTAATCAGTCCTTGCCTTTCCAAGTGCATGCAAATCCTGTCCCTCAGATTCCTTCCAACAACTTGCCCACCACCAATTTAAGACTCACTGGTTTTTAATTCTGTGGCATTTCCTTATCACCTTTCTTAAATACTAGCACCACGTTACCCAAGTTCCAGACTTCCAGCACCTCACCTGTGGCCATTGATGATGCAATTATCTCAGCAAGCGACCCAGCAATCACTTCCCTAGCTTCCCACAGAGTTCTAGGGTACACCTGATCAAGTCCCGGGCATTTATCCACCTTTATGTGTTTTAAGACATCCAGCACCACCTCCTCTGTAATATGGATATTTCTCAAGATGTCAGCATTTAATTCCCCACATTATCTCTCTTCCATATCCTTCTCCACAGTACACAGATTCCTTTTCACTCTTCCACTTTCTATCCCTCTTAAAACTGAGGTTATCCGAAACTCTCTTGCCCTTGCCCTATTTGTTACTGGGGGTCATGGTGACAAAGTGGTATTATCCCAGTGTTAGTAATCCAACAACATACCAGGTTCAAATCCCAGCATGGCAGTTGGTGGATTTTAAATTCAATTAACAGATCTGGAATATAATACTGATCTTAGTAATGGTGCAATAAATGTAAATTGTTATTAGAAACACATCTGGTTCACTAATATCATTTAGGGAAGGAAATCCTCTGTCCTATATGTGACTTCAGACCCACAGCAATAGTGGAGAAAGTGAGGTCTGCAGATGCTGGAGATCAGAGCTGAAAATGTGTTGCTGGAAAAGCACAGCAGGTCAGGCAGCATCCAGGGAACAGGAGAATCGACATTTCGGGCATAAGCCTTCCTGAAGAAGGGCTTATGCCCGAAACGTCGATTCTCCTGTTCCCTGGATGCTGCCTGACCTGCTGCGCTTTTCCAGCAACACATTTTCACCACAGCAATAGTGGTTGATTCTTGATAGCCCTCTGAACATAATTCAATGGGCAATTAGATGTGAGAAGCAAATGCTGGTCTTACCAATGAAGCACATGTCTAGTTAACAATTAAAGCAAAAAGAAACCATTCCTCACCAAACCTATGCTAACTCACCTTCTTTGGCTCCTGATCATGCAAGATCTTGATTATATGTCAATTCTTTACAATTTTTCCATGGCTTCATCCCATTCTATGTCTGTAATCTCTAGTCCCGCAATCCTCTGGGGTATCTGCGGTCATGTAACTGCAAGCTGTTGAATATTCGCAACTTTAATTGTTTCACTATTTGCTATGCTTCAGTTGTTTATGATCGATATTCTGGAATATCCACACCACACAGTGAAGTCTTTACTTCATTAAGAAGCTCCATCTAATCTGACTTTCTTACTGAAGCTTTGGTCATCTGACCTAATATCTCCTTTTCTGATTTTATGTCGTATTTTAGAACATAGAACATAGAACAATACAGCATAGAACAGGCCCTTCGGCCCACGATGTTGTGCCGAACATTTGTCCTAGCTTAAGCACCCATCCATGTACCTATCCAATTGCCGCTTAAAGGTCACCAAAGATGCTGACTCTACCACTCCCACAGGCA
>NC_057721.1:35280516-35305217 GCF_004010195.1 Chiloscyllium plagiosum
ACCCTTCGACTCTCTCTTCCAAGTCATTAATAAAAATTACAAACAGCAGAGGACCCAGAACTGATCCTTGCGGAAGTCCACTTGTAACTGGGCTCCAGGCTGAATATTTACCATCTACTACCACTCTCTGCCTTCGACCGGTTAGCCAGTTTTCTATCTAATTGGCCAAATTTCCCTCTATCCCCTGCCTCCTGACTTTCCGCATAAGCCTATCATGGGGAACCTTATCAAATGCCTTACTAAAATCCATGTATACTACATCCACTGCTCTACCCTCATCCACATGCTTGGTCACCTCCTCAAAGAATTCAATAAGACTTGTAAGGCAAGACCTACCCTTCACAAATCTGTGCTGGCTGTCCCTAATCAAGCAGTGTCTTTCCAGATACTCATAAATCCTATCCCTCAGTACCCTTTCCATTACTTTGCCTACTTTGTAAATTTTGTTTTACATTGGCAAATGTACTTTGGGATACTTCATTACATCAATGATGTTATATGAAGTCAGAGAACTAATGTATTATTCTGGCAATTGCTGGGTATTTAGTTGTGATAATGGCATGATGTATCATTAAGGCAACAACAGTTTGAATGTGCATTTAAACAAAATGCTACAACCAGTTTGTACATGTGGAGCAAATGTTTACACAAGATCAGAGAACGTGTTCTCTCAAAAACCCGTGCTGCTGTGTAAAGGCAGCTTTAACTAGTGTACCTGGTTGTTGGTCCTTGCCAGCATTAAACTAGCTGTAGCTTTGATCGCCCAGAGATGCTACAACTTCCATTCTTTGTATGCTGTTAGGGTCAATTATCATTACCAAGCCAAGCTGAGAACTCTTGTGGTTTAATTGATGCATTGCGTCATGAGACACTTGGGCATTATATTTGGTTTCTAAGCCATTTGGGCGTTGCTAATTTATAGTTAATTGGTTAAGATCTAGAAGGCATTTCATAAGGTGCCATATAAAAGATTAATGCAAGAGTAAAAGCAACTAGTGTGTGGGGCATCAAGCTATCATAACTGAGATTGACTAGCAGGCTGAAACAAGAGAGTATACAAAAATAGATTTGTTTCTAATTGGCAGAATGTGACAAGTGCAGTCTCACGTGGGTTTGTTCCAGGGCTTCAGCTGTTTACAATTTTCATCAATGACTTTGATGAGAGGAGCAGAGGCATGGTAATGAAATTTGGAAAATGAAGTTAAGTAGGAAAGTATGTTGTGAAGAACATAGGAGGTTGCAGATCAATATAGATTGCTGCCCGCTCAGTCAAGCTATCTTATGTACAAAGTAGGAAAATATGAAATTGCAGGAAGAAAATAAAAATAGAATATTATCTAAATGGAAAGTGACAGTAGATTTGCAAGGTGCAGAGGGATCTTGGTGCTTTAAGTGCATGAGTCATAAAAGGTTGGCGTGCAGATACAGTAACTAATCAAAAATAGTAATAGAATGCTATCTTCTATTTCACAAAAAGTGAACATAAAAGCTTCAATTATATAGGACTTTGGTGTGATGACACCTCAAATACTGTGCGCAGTTTTTGTCTCCTTATTTAAGCAGGATGCAAATGTATTGGAGGTCATTCAGAAGAGATTTATTAGATTGCATGGAATGAATGGGTTATCTGATGAGGAAAATTGAACAGATTGGGTTTGTTTTCACTGAGGTTTAGAATTGTCAGGGGTAAATTGATTTAATAATATCAGATCCTGAATGGTTTTGACAATACAGATACAGAATGATTTTTTCACCATGGTTGAGTCCAAGATTAGGGAAAATTGTTTAAAAATTAGGGGTTGACCTTTTAGGATAGAAATGAGGAGAATCTTTTATATCAGTGAGTTGTGAGATTTTGGAACCCTCTGCCTCAAAAGACGGTGAATGCAAGGTCAATGAATATTTTTAAGTTGGATGTGAATAGAGTTTTGTTAGGCAAAGGAATCAAAAGTTGTCAGGAGTAAATGGAAATGTGGGATCAGGAACAGAAACAGATCAGCCGTACAACTGTTGTATTTTAGGGCAGGTTCAAGAGGTCAAATTGCCTACTCCTATAACTAATTTGTATGTTTTTATGTTCATAATTTGTACTAATGGAACATTTTTGTTTTCATGCATTTTCCTCATCTCTTCAAGGAAACTTCACTTTTTATTATTACTTTGACTGTCTTTTTCAAAGCCCTAGTGATATTTTAGCTCTCTTTGCTTTAGAAACATTAGCTCGAGTGGGCCATTAGGTATTCTTTCACACGGCACAAGATTTATTTAATTTACATCTCAAGAGACCCTTGCATGTAAGATCTACAGGACTTACACTCTTGCTTTTTCTGTAATTCTCAAGCATTCTATAAACTTCTGTATTGTATTCCTCTCTATTAAGCAATAGACACATTTCTATAATTTTTATAATAAAATATTCTACAATGTTACAGTAACAACAGCTGATTCTAACATTTCTAAGTATGCACCATAACCAAGCTCAATTTGCTTTGGTGGCCATTATTAAAAGTTAGAGCTAATGGCTATCTCATACTATGTTCATCCTTATTTGTTTCTAATTAGCTTTTTCTTTTAAGTCTAGCCAACTTTTCTGAGGCAATGCTTACCTTCCTGAATATAGTCACAATTTCATTTTATCATGGTGTAACTATTATTATGTACTGTGCCATCCATTTGTTTGTGTCACCTTTACCATGGTAATATCAAATGTCAGAGAACATTATTGCAGCAAAGTTTGACTTCCACGTGAAATCATCAAGAATTTGATGGTCCTTGTTTATGTAGATCATGTAGGTAAGAGTGTCAAATTGACCAGCATTGAAACTGGGCAGTCTAGATTGTTTTACAATGTTAATGTACAACATTGCATACAGAAGGTAATTCCAAAGTAATGTATGCACCAATCTCAGCCAATTTAAAGCACAAAACTACGGACAAATTTTATAAGCATCTGAGCATCATACGTTTTGGCAGGATTTATGGCAGAATCTGATGAAAAGTCCAGGGAGGCCCATCTCAACTTCAGGAGCATCTCGCACCATCTGTTTTGCTTTTTAGAATCAGTGAGGTAAGTTTGTCACTAGGCGGTAGTGAGTTGCTAACTACTGCTTGCTTGTTAAATGCCTTGTTAGTGGCCCAATTCATCTCATTAATATTCTGCTTCTCATTTACCAAACATGCCACACAAGCTACATATCAGGAGAGCTTGACGTGGAAATCACAGCAGCTACCTGATCACTTCAATAGGCTGCTTGCTTCAAAACACCAATATCTTAGTGGCCACTGTATGGATACTAGACACAAACACATATTCTGGGTACTAGACACACACGCACACACGCATGCACGCACACATATTTGGGCATGAAGATTATCATGGTTGTCAGCTGGCCTTCACTCAGGCGATCTGGCACTAGGGCAGCATCTAGTAACAGTCTAAGGACTTGGACTTGGACTCGGTCAGTCAGCCACCTGGAGCAGACAGAGTCAGGATGCTATTTAATAAGGGGTGAGTAGCAAAGGTTGGATAGCCCACCTACTGCCCTATTGTGAGTGGTTTTTCTCCTGGAATGAAACACAGGTTGGTATTAACGGAGGTAAAAATGGGTGGCACAATTGTTACTGTTTATGCACGAATTCAGCTGCTATAAGTGCAGGTCAGAGGCTAGGAATCCTGTAGCAAATAACTCACTTCCTCAAAACCTGTCAACCATATTCAAGGCAAAGGTCCTGACTGAGATGGAATACTCCTCACTTGCCTGGATGAATGCAACTCCAACAACGCTTGAGTGTTAACACCATCCAGGATGAACAGCAGATACATGGGATCACAATCAACCGCAAGTTCTCCTCCAAACCATTTGATTTCTTGACTTGGAAATATATTGACATTCCTTCAGTGTCATTGGGTCAAAATCTTGAATTTCTGTCCCAAATGACAATGTGGGTGTATCTGCACCAAATAGGCTACAGTAGTTTAAAAAAGGCTGCTCACCACCATCTCAAGAGTAGTTAGGGACTTGAACAGAGAAGAATAAGGGGTGACCTTATTAAAATGGTCAAAATTATGTACAATTCCATTAGTTAGTATGCCAGTAATTCGGGGGTCACAATTTAAAGATTGTCAGCAAGAGAATTAGGAATGAAACGAGGAAAATCTTTGACCACCTAGCTCACTCCATAAGTTCTTTATCTCTGATTCTATTCCCTACCTTATCATGCATTGTTACCAGAACAACTCACTACTTAGTTTGTACCCACAGAAAGATTGCCATTTGAGGAGAAACTAATTTCTATGGAAGTGTGACTTGACCTGAAATGTTAACTTTGATTTCTCTCCACAGATGCTGCCAGACCTGTTTAGCTTTTCCAGCAAGTTCTGTTTTTGTTTCTGAGGAGAAACTTCTTTCCTCAGGGAGTTGTTAGGATTTGGAATACACTGCCTGGGGATGTGGTGAAGGCTGATTCCAGAGGAGGTTTCAAAAGAGAGCTCGATATATCTGTGAAAGTGATGAAGTTAGAAGGTTGTGGAGAATGGAACTAATTGGGCAGCTCTTTTCAAAGCCAGTACAGACATGACGGGTCAAATGGCCTCCTTCTGTCCGTTAAAATTCTATGATTTTAATAAGTGCCGACCCATCCCTTTTGCCTACATCTTGTGTGAATAAAATAAATGTGTGGTGTCCGAAATGAAGGGAGTAGGCAGTGCAGAGGGCATGCAGATTTAGCAGTGTCAGGCGTTGGAGTATCTGAGAACAAATGAGAGAAGATGCTGCAGAGAATAGAGAGAGTAGTTGATCATAAACCTTGGTGAGCAGATATAGAGTGCTATAGGACAGTTGGTGGCACTTATGCTGGTAGAGAGGAAAAGGATATTTGATCTTTTTCCTCCACTGCTGGATACAGTCCCAGATGGCTGAGACTGCTTTAACCTGGAGACAACCTGAGACCAAGTTTGCATGGCATGGCCTGGAGTGGTGATGTCCATTGTTGGTCCAGGGGGAAGAAGAGGCCATGTATTTGCACCCAGTTCAAGTCCCTGCCTATAAAGTCCTGTTGTCTGCCACACCTGGAGGAAATGTCAGGAACGTTCTGAATTGGCAAGACTTGTCAGATTGCACAACGAGATTCTAAAGACAACATGGATTGACAACCTTTCTGCAGGTAACCACTCAGTAGTGAGTTGTTTTGGGAACAATGCATGGTAAGATTGGAAATAGAATTAGAAATAAGTGGTGTATGGGGTGGACTAAGTGGTCAAGAGGCAAGTTTGATAAGATATGGCAAGAAGTCATCATGGCATGAATCCTTCTGAAAAACATGATGCAATTTGCACTTAGTTAATAAAATGTAAAATTCAGTTCTATCATTTTGGGCAAAAACTCTTTTACTTCACAGCATTGTCACAACTGTTAGCATTGGTTTCTGCTTGCCTTGGACATAAATGTTTACTTATAATATTTACTTATTTTGAGTTGAAATTATGTGACACTGCACTTAACACATAGATATATATTCACAAAAGGCCACATGATTGTGAGAAACAGAACCCACTCATAAATCAATCAGTCTGAGACAAAGCCTTGGAAACAAGAACAATTTATTACAGCCTTGCAAGAACCAGATGCTTCTGCAATCAAGCAGAAATGCACGCAAAAACAGAGCATATTAGCTTTCTTATTCAGTTTACAAGTTGCGGAATCACACCTCCCTTTTCCCATCCTATCATAAGCCGATTACCTCACTTGTTAGTTATTTTCTTATCTGGCCATCCTGCTGTCCTTGTCTGCATTCTTTGTTCCTTGTTTGTTACAGCTTGTTCTTTTATCCAGTTTCTCTTATCATACTATAAGCTTTATTGTGAAATGCCCCTGCTGCTTCTTTTTGTGGTCAGCTACAACCCTTTAAAGTTATTTCCTAGCTTAAAACTATTTTCTTTAAAAGACCCTCTATATTCATTAAAGTCTTAGCCTTAAGTATGCTACATGCTACAAGAATTAACACCCCACCCCCCACCCCCACCTGCAAAAACAACATTTCTAATCTCCCACATGATGTTACATTGACCATAATTAAACTGAATATCATTTTACTAATTGTTTTTAGACAGTCCCTTGAGACTGAGGATAACTATCTTCCACTGTGGCATTGTAGGTCCTATTTTGACTAAATTGTCTAACACTAGGTGGAGCCAACCTGCCCACAGTTGGACCAGGTGGTGTTTGCTGAAGCGGGTGTCTGGGACTTTTGGTTTTATACCTCCCTTCTGTTGTTTATGCTTGGTCTTCATCTGGGTCTGTCAGAAGCAGTTGTTTTCCTTTAGAGCTTCTTCTTCCTGAAATTGGGTCTTTGGCTCAAGATTCCCAAAAGGGAAGGGGCTGGTCGCAATTTGCATGAGGCTGCCACTCCCTGGAAAATGCTTTCATGGTTTGACAATTCGACTTGACCTGGTGATTGTTCACCCATCTGGACACGTAGATGTGGAACTATGTTGCACTTGTCAAACAAGTTGTCTTACTTCTGGTTTCTGTCACTCAGAATTACCACACACTCGTGGCCCATTTAGAATGATGACCTGCATCCCATGCCTCCATCACAGTGTCTGTGTGTATAAGAGTGGAATATAATGATTCATTCTGAGACTCATTCTCTCTATCGATTAGTGCCAGGCAGCTGCTTCATTCCTCCCCCTAAGAGGGTCACCTAAGGTCTGGAGAATTTGGGAAATCACACAGCTTACCATGCTGTGCTACATTGCAATTTCATTTCATTGGAATCTTTTAATACTGCTTCAGTATAGGGTTAGCATGTCTTTGGGGTTATCTCAGAGTACCTAGGATTAAAGACTAATCTCCAGGATACTATAGCAAAGAACCAAACAAAGTCAGTCAGGCATTAAAATTGTGTTTCTTCATTTACCTTATAAACTTCACTTCATCAGTTTAAAATTAAAAATTTTAGACGAAGTAGAAAACAAACTTTCATTAACAGATCAAACATATTCATTTGGGTGTCATGTGGAACCTGTTTGTTTATCAGTTTGCATGGAAAGGAGGTGATCACAAGGATGGATGTGAGTGGTAGCCATTAGTGGAAATATGGGGTGGCTGTGAGGTGGGAGGGTATGTGATGAAATCTGCTGCAGAGCATTCAGTCAGAGATAGCAACACTTCTCAAAAAATGTTCTACCATTAAGATCATCAGTGCTTGTCTGATTACCATTTTATTACCATGATATTGCAAATATTTCAGCTATAATGTAAGGCAATTAGCAGTCATACATAATTACTTAAAACTGTTATAGAGTTGTGTTCTTCCAGATAGCTTCCCATTAGAATTACCACAGTGTGGAAGCAGGCCTCCAAAAAGCATCCCACCCAATCTGTAACCCTGCATTTCCCATGGCTAATTCACCTAGCCTTCACACTACGCAGCAATTTAGCATGGCCAATCCACCTAACCTGCTCATCTTTGGACTGTGGGAGGAAATCCATGTAGACACAGGGAGAATGTACAGACTCCTGCTGCTGTTTGGCTTGCTGTGTTCTTCCAGTTTCTTGCTTGTCTACTATCAACTGGGTGGCAACTTTGAAGGATTTATGGACATGGACCCCGAGATCCCTTTGTTCCTCCATACTGCCACGTATCCTGCCTTTAACCCTGTCTTCTGCATTCAAATTCAAAGTGAATCACTTCACACTTTTCTGGGTTAAACTCTATCTGGCATTTATCAGCCCAGTTCTGCATCTTATCAATGTCCAGTTGCAAACTACAACAGCACTCCACACTATCCACCACTTCACCAACCTTCACGTCATCGACAAACTTACCAATCCACCTTTTCACTTCCTCATTCAAGCCATTTATAAAAATCACTAACAGCGAGGTTGCAGAACTGGTCCCTGTGGGCCATCACTGGCTGAATACTTTCCATCCACTACCACCCTCTGTCTTCTATGGGCCAGCTAATTCTGTATCCAGACAGCCAAATTTCCCTGCATCCCATGCCTCCTTACTTTCAGAATGAGCCTACCATGGGGAACCTTATCAAAAGCCTTGCTAAAATCTATGTATACCACATCCATTACTCTACCTTCATCAATGTGTTTTGTCACATCCTCAAAGAATTCAATAAGATTTGTGAGGCATGACCTGCCCCTCTCAAAGCCATGCTGACTATCTCTAATCAAACTATGGTTTTCCAAGTAATCATAAATCCCATCTCTCAGAATCTTCTCTTGTAATTTTCCCACCACAGACATAAGACTGACTGGTCTGTAATTCCCAGGATTATCCATATTCCCTTTCTTGAACAAGGGAATAACATATGCCACCCTCCAATCATCTGGCACTACTCCAGTGGACAGTGAGGATGACATTTGCTGCTTGGACAGGCCTGGTGGTGCCCTTCTGTATATTATACACAGAGTGTGCTGCATAATCCTAATATTCTGTGCTCTGCACAACTGGAGCAGGCAAAGAGAGAATGTGGTGAGTGCAGAGGAACTGGGACACGTTTTCCGAGAAGGAACACAAGAGCTTTGTTTTTTTTTTGCATTGTTGGAAGGTTTCCTTGAATAAGGTTGCCTCACAATTACTGATGATAAGGTGCTGGCCTCCACTGGATACTGGGAGAGAATGGCACTCACTTAGGGAGAATTGTAAGATTATGATCTGTATCGACCAGTGTGCTTTGCAGACTGATGCTTAAACAATAATTGGGGTAGGAATATGCATACGTTTGTGCAAGAAAGTGTCAGCCATGGTGCTTGTATGCTGGGAGAAACATTGGCTTGTGGCTCGAGTGCCACCACATTGGCATTGAATGGCAACTGTGGCCTTCCACCACTTCCACCACGGCTGTAGTTCCAAGATCACCACCAGAGATGACATTCTATTCCAGGGTATCCAGCTTTGAGAGGTCTTCCAACTATGGTGAGTGTTAAAATCCAGTTAGCAACAGGTGAAGAGGTGAGGTGGGTCATTAATGAGGGGAGTTTGGAACATATGACTTCAGGGGGTCCAGAGTCTATAGTGAGGATTCATCGGGCAACTGCATCATCTCTCCCCCTCAATTGTGTGCCCTATCTTTGGTAGGATTCCAGACAGTGAGATGGTTATGGTGGTGTCTAAGACATTGTCAGCAAGACATGTAGCTTTAAATTGCATGCACATTTTCTATTAGTTATCAAATCAAAGATTTATCGTCACTTACCCACACCCCCTCCCAAGAGTTAGATTGCCATAGCAATTATTTTTCCAAGAGTTTAAAATTAATGACAGCTCTAACAGATTTTCTAAGTGGAGATTACCTCCTCACTAAGAGCATCTCCATTTTCAGGTGATTCTTCCAGACAGTTGTTATTCTAATAAATGCAGAAGATATATAATTTAAATAAGTGAACTGTCGGAAGGTGTTTCAGCTGTCCTTTATCTTCTGTCAGGTTTTTTATTAACAGTCTGTTACCAGCTAAAACTGCCATCTATTCATCGGTTTTAACCACCTATTTATATTCAAGCTATATTTTAGAACTCCTTAAGTGACTTCATTATGTCACCTATTATAATTTCTGCTTGGCAGTCGTAATAATTAATGATGCCCCAGTCTTTTTACAGTACCTTTTATGACTCTCATGCCACTCTTACCAGAAGTCATTGAAACTGTGCAAAAAACTATTCTCCAAAATGTTCCTGAGGTTTCCCAAAATATGCAACACGCAATTAAGAAGTCAGATTAAATTTATTTAAATTCAATGCATCAACTATAACATCACGTATTGTTATCTTTAGCAAATCCATGAGGGTAATCTATTTCCATTGTAGAGTTTTGATCATAGATCACAGACCTAAAAAATTAACTTTGTTTCTCTGTTCATAGATGCTGCCAGACATGCTGAGTATTTCAGACATTTTCTGAATTTATTTCCTTAGCTGTCTCTTTGAAACAGAAATTCCTTATAAAGTATTAAACTATGAAAGAGTAAAGGGTACCAGAAAATAAAGGGCTAGTATGTATCGACCTCTTTTCCCTTAAAAGTGTTGTGATATTTTATCATACTTTAGAAAATGCTATCTTAAAACACATTGCTGTTGTTTAATTGTCTGCCAACAATTAGGTCAGTTTCAGTATTCCAGTGTACTGGGAATATATTTCAAAGTAAGTCACATCCTTAAGAAAATAAGGGAGAAAAAAAAATACTCTGGTCAGTTGTTGCCCAAATGCTTTAAAGAGCCTCTTCCAATTTGTTTGCTGCATTACAGTGTGATGGGGAAATAAAACCGCTAGCATGAGTGGGCCATTCCAGTATGTCATTCTATCCCTGTCGAGACTATTAATATTTAAAGAGAAATTTGAGATTCCTGTTATTCATTGAGATATTGAAGATGCAAGATTCGGTGGTGTAAAACAAATGAATTTTGCTACTCAAGAATTAAGTAAAGCAAACACTACTAAATAAACACTGACTTAGATTGTTAATTAAACATTACATCGATCAGCAAAGTCACAAATATGTTAGACTAAAATCCTCACTAAACCTTCTCTTTACCTTTATGACTTCCATCAGAGAATTTTTGGTCATTTGTCAGATTCTTGAAGATGATCGAATTTCTTGGAACCAACTTCAACCTTTTCTTTGGCTGCCTTTTAATGTCCGAAGCGTTTCAGCTCAAGCCTGAGCTTCGCTCCCAATTCCTGTACTGTTACGTAAACAAAAAATAGAGACACCTATGCTTTCTACTATTTCTACCATTTCTTTGAACCTCTTTTCCCCTCATTAACTCTGATTCTGAAGTAAGTACAAGCTCCCACTTGCAGTGAATGATAAAGTTGTATTTTCTCTACTTCGGATGGATAACATTCATCTTCCTCAATTCAATCTGCTGCCAAGCTGGCCTGTTTCTTTCTATTATCAAAATCAAAGATAAACTTAAAAGATGCAATAGTATTTCTTTATGTAATTTATCTCCATTATGATGTGACATATGTGTCATATTATTGACATAAGTATAAATTAATGGTCTCTTACCTTCAAAACAACCCTTTGAATCCCTGACCACGTAACTAATTTATATATCTAATTGAGTTAACAGTTCTTTTTTCCAGACTTCTCTTGTTATTCTAAGAAGTCCCTTGTTCAGAAAGATATTTCTGGCTTATTTGATTAAGAAAATAATGTGAATAACTTAATTTCCTCACTGAAATAACTATAGATCACCTTCACTTAACAAAATTTCAGAAATGCATCATCTGTTGTTTATATTTTCTTATGAACAACCTCATACACATGCAGGTTAACTGCTGAAGTATAATGATCCCAGGTGTGTTTGAAGACCAGTTATTTCAGTGTCATTTACCAGGTTTTAATCAGGTATTTCCATTTAGTAAACTTCAATTCAATTCCTAGAACAAAGTTGTACTTCGAAAACATATGAATTGCAAAAGTAGATATTTTTAGAGATTGTGAATATTAATATTGACAGCAGTGCTAATATGTTGTAGAAGTGCTATAATCAGATAAAATCTTGAATTTTATGTTTATCATATGGTGAATAATTTAAAGTTTGGGATTCTCATTAACACTGACTCCATGCCCTACATAATTCATATTTGGAATTGTATAATCTATACATTGGGGAGAAATCTTGGCAATGATTGTGATTTGAGCAATATTGCAGGGAGTTCTGTTCAATCCTTTGATTTTTTTTCTCAATACACTCTGTTCAAATATTCTCTGACATTGGAACCATGCAGTCAAGTGTGATTATGGTGCTCAGGTGTACTGAGCTCTGTTTTTGACTCTTGCTTTCCTCCCACACACTGTGCAGTATGGGTAATTCAAAATATTTAGGGGATGAAATTCTGCATTGGCACTAGGTTTGGAAATAGGAGCCCCACACACTGCTGTGCTGTAGTTGGCAAACTTGGCTGGGTATTGATTTTGAAAGTTTACAGTCTTAGTAAAGTTGGAAATTGGTAGGTGGGACAATTTAAAGTATTTATGGTCTGGTTAGTGCTTGGTACAATTAACAAGTTTCTATTCATTTGCAGTGCCTGGAGACATATAATTCAAAAGCGCATCTAAGAATGAATAGTAAATGAAGAAAGCATCCACCACACTCAGCAACCTTGCAGAGCCAATAGCATTTGTCCAATAATAACTGCTGCTGTTGTATTAAGGTTAAAGAGTAAAGTGATTGGAGATGTGAGGCAGTCTGAATACCATTGATTTAGTTTAGGAATTGCCTCAGTAAATAACAATAAATTCATATACTGAGCATGATCATATGTGCTTACCATTAATGCACATAGTATCCATCAGAAGTAATTACATTATAGATTTGCCTGTGTATGCAGCTTGCAGGACCACATTAGACTAATTGCCAGGCAGAGTCACTACATTGGTATACACAACATATAGAGACCTTAAAAGTGAACTCTCTTAAAGGCAAGGTGCAAATACTACATGCCTGGCCAATATTGAATGGTTTTTACATTGGATCTCCGTGGGTGCTGTTGTACTTTTGATACAGTTCACTGCAGCAATTCAAAAAAATATGACAATGTCTCCTTTTTGTATAATCTCCCACCTTACAGGAGTTGCAATGTTATGAGAACATTATCATCTTCAAATTGTCCCACACTATTTATTGTTTGATTATAGTTAGGTCAATATTCTGGCAGTGCAGAACAAATGCGATTCCGTCAAAGACTCAAGTAAAGTCCACCACTTTCCCAGAACTGTTAGGAATGGGCATCTTTAATGCTCAGTTAGCACTTTATCAGTTAACACAAATTGCCAACTGTTCCTGGTCGGAACTACATGATACTGTTAACTGCTCTCTAGGATGACCAATAAATATTGGCCTAGCCAGTGACGCCCTCATCCCATGAATGAATTTTTAAAAAAATTAGATTTACTCCAATTTCCATTTTAAAATATGATGTTTGTGAAGGAAGCTGAATGAGAATGAATTCAGCAAGCAATGTAAATCATGATCTGCTGGATTTGAATCAGTTCTGTAATCTGTTCTTGAACTTGCCCTTGATTGTGATAGCAGCTGAATTTGATAAAGTCAACAATAGCAGGCATTTACTGGTGGTGGTGAATAGATGGAAAATAATATCAAGGGTAATTTGGTGATGGGAAGAAAAATGTTTACTTGTATGTAGCAACACTTATATATAAAAGGCACATGCAGGGTGCCTTTAATGTAGAAACATGTCCCAAGGTGCTGTTACAGAAGCATGATCAGTCACTAAACAGCACCAGTCAAAGATGGCAGCCATAGTGGAATGATGGCTAAAGAGACTAATTAAGGAGGACCTTTAAAAAGTAGATAATGATGGAGAAATTCAGGATGAAACTGTTTCTTATATATTTATCCTCCTGCTAGAGTTCTTACTGCTAGACTACTTACTCATTTGTGTACTTAGCAGGGTGTAGCGAGGGACAGGTACTTAGGCAGCAGGATGAGGATTGCAGTCACAGCAGCCCCTGAAGTTGTCTTAATTACTGTGATATGTGAGCCACCTGTGATGCCAAAAGTTACTGAAGGAAAGCATAGCCAGATATTTTAGAATTTTCTGCCATTGAGTTAACTGAGGAAAAGGTGGGTATTGCCTTATTTCATTTTTTTATTCATTGGTGGGATATGGGCCCCACTGGCTGGGCCAACATTTCTTGCCCAGCCCTAACTGCCCTTGATGGTGGTGAGCTGCCTGTTTGAATCGCTGTAGTACTTGTATTCTAGGTTGATCCACATGCCTTTAGCGAGCGAGTTCCAGGTTTGCAACCCAGCCACACTGAAAAAATAGCAATATATTTCCATGTCAGGATGGTAAGTGACATGGAGGGAAATTTGCAGGTGGTGGTGTTCCCATGTGCCTCTTGCTGTTGTCCTTCTAGATGTTAACAGTGATGTGTTTGGAAGGTGCTGCCTAAAGAACTTTGGAGTATTTCTGCTGTGCACCTTGTATATTGTACACACCTCTACTATCGATTTGATGGTGGGGAGGGAGTGAATTTTGTTGTTGAGGTGTCAGCTGATCTGGCTGTTTTATGCTGGACAGTGTCAAGATTCTTGTTGGAGCTGCACATATTCAGACAGATGAGGATTATTCCACTTTCCTGACTTAGACATTGTAGATAGTGGACAGGCTTTTGGGAGTCAGGTGGTGAGTTACTTATTGCAAGATTCCTAGTTTCTGACCTATTCTTGTAACCACAACATGTATATGATTAGTCCAGTTCAGTTTCTGATTAATGGTAAACCCTAGGATGTTGATAGTGGGGATTCAGTGACAATAATGCCATTGAATGCCAAAGGGTTGATGGTTAGGCTTTTATTATTAAAGATTGTCTTGCCTGGCATTTGTATGGTGCACATGCTACTTATCACTTATCAGCCCAAGACTGAGTATTGACCAAATATTGCAGCATTTAGATATGAACTGCTTTAGTATTTGAGGAATTGCAAATGATATGGAACATTGTGCAGTCATGGACAGACGTCATTGATGAAGTAGCTGAAGATGTTTGTACGGAGGACACTAACCAGAAGAACTCCTGCAGGGAAGCCCTAGAGCTGAGATGACTAACCTCCTACAACCATAACCATCTTTCTTTGTGCCAGGTATGACTCTAACCCCCAGTAGAGTATATGCCCCTGACTCCATTTTTGCTGGTGTTCTTTGGGTTCATAATCTGTCGAATATGAGTTTGATGTCTAAGACAGTCACTCTCACCTCACTTCTGGAATTCAACTCTTTTGTCCATGTTTTGGCCAAGACTTTATTGAGATCAGGAGTTGAGTGGCTCCGGTAGAATTTAAACTGGGAGTCAGTGAGCTGGATATTGCTAACTAACTGCTATTTGAAAGCACTGTTGAAGACACTTGCCTGATGATTGTGAGTAGACTGATGGGTCAGTAATTGGCCGAATTGGGTATATCCTGCTTTTTGAGTGCAGTACTTATCTGGGCAATTTTCCACATTGTGGAGTAAATGCCAGTGTTATAGCTTTACTGGAACAGTTTGGCTCGGGAGGCAGCAAGTTCTGGAACACAAGTCCTCAGTACTATTGCTGAAAAGTTGACAAAGCATATAGTCTTTGCAATATCCAGTGTCTCTGACCATTTCTTGATATCACATGAAGTGAATGGCATTGGTTTGAAGACAGGCATCTATAATGCTGGGGACCACTGGAATTGGCCAAATTGGATTATCCACTTGACACTTCTTGCTGAAGATTATTATGAATGCTTCAGTTTTGTCCTTTGCACTGATATTTTGGGCTCTCACATCAGTGAGGATGGGACTCTCCTCCTCAAATGAATTGTTTAATTGTCCACCACTCTTCATAACTGGATATGGCAGGACTGCAGAGCTTGGAGATGATCTGTTGTTTTGGAATCATTTCGCTCTGCCTATCACTTGCTGCTTATGCTGTTTTCTAGCTTTACCAATTGGATACCTCATTTTTAGTTCTGCCTGGCGATGCTCCTGACATGCTCTCTAGCACGCTTGTGTGTATGCGTGTGAGACAGTGTATAGTGTAATGGGGTCACCTACTGTTGCATATCCCGAAGTCCACCTTGGAGGATGGTCACCCGAAGATCAGGGGCCAAATGTCTCTGACCACTGAAGTGTACTGTGACTGGGAGGGAACACCCCTGTCTGGCCACGCAGAGTGGCCGAGCAGAGGCCGACAGCCAAGTTCGGAACCCATGAGGGTGGCCTCAACCAGGACCTTGGGTTCATGTCACACAACAGGTGACATACACACACACACACGCACTTACATATTCACACACGCAAGCAGAGCCTCTCTTATACACACACACACACACGCACCCACACTCTTACCCATGCACACACCCTCTCACAGGCTTGTACTCCATCACACTCACACACACACTTTACTAAGCATGAACACACTCAAATACACACTCTCACATGCACATGCTCACACACTCTTTCTCTCTCGTACACCACACACACATATACGTCTATGTGATGAATTTGCATTTGCAGAATTATTTTTGCAGATATATTCTATTTTGCTCAAAAAGTGCTCAATCTGCAAGCAGTCAATCCATGTAATATTTTGTAAATTTCCCTTTGGGAATAGAATCAGTCTGACTCAAAATTGGGATGCAGACAGACTCTGACCTCACACCTTTAATGCATTGTCTGAGCTAAGATGTCACCTTTTTTTATAAAATCTTAAGTTATCTCAAGAATGTGACTTAAAAGAAGTTCTGTGATTTGCATATTAATGAACCAAAACCTGCAACCCACTCTAAAAGATGGAAGACGTAATAACAATCCAGGTTTGTTCAATATTACATTTCAGTTGCATGACACTGTAATCTTTTGCTATAAATTCTGTGCCTTATGATCCTGCTCCACAGCTACCTGATGAAGGAGCAGTGGTCGAAAGCTAGTGCTTCCAAATAAACCTATTATTTTGATGGTCAAATGCTTTTAAAATTCAAATAAATTTTACTTTCAGTACTTTGGTTGTGATTCATCATTTTTCTATGAACATAAAGTTTAATACTATAAAGTCCAAGTAATTAGTATTTTGAAATGCACAGCAGCAAGTGCAGTGTTGCAAGTGCAACATGGGAGTTTGACATAAGACTGTGAATTGTGATCGACACAGTGACAGAAATAGTGAGGAAAATGACAAGTAAGCAGACAGCACAATGAGAATGTGCCATTCTATCACGGTAAGATAAGAAAAAGATTAAAAATATACAGTGACTAAGAAAATAATAGAACAGATGGAAGTGCTGGGACTGAATGAACTGAAACAATATTTTCTCCAGAAGACTAATAGTGCATATATAATAATTACCGATTCACAATTTCCACAAGAAAGGTCATATAATTTATTTCACAGACCACTAGTAAAGCCCACACCATGCCATGTATCAAAAAGTAAGTTTGACTCTTTTGATTACTGTAAGTCTTACATTATATGGTAAGAAAGACCCGTCTAGTTGTATTACTGCGAACACTGTTTTTCGGCTGCAATCTTTTTCTACTAGCAGCTGCAGGATATGTTGCTGATGTATACAGTTTGGTACAAAACTATCCCTCTGTTTTGCATTTACCACACTTTGACTAAAAGAAATGTCTCAGAAATCTAAAAGAAAGCAGTTTATCAAGTTTCAGATTTTGATCCGTGTGTTTCTGTTTGGTAAGTACAATGTTCCTCTATGAATCGGTATTCAGTCCAATTTGATATGGCTGGAGGATGTTCCTTGTGATTGACAGAGTACTCACTTTGCACTGTCATTCAAGCTAGGAAAATATGGATTGTGTGTGAGTGCCAGCAGTAAGAGCAGTTTCCTTTTTTTGTTAATGTGATTGAAATGGACAAATTCAAGTGCTGTCAATAATTCCAATATCAGCATTGCCAGCTGGAAGGATGTACTGTCAAATAAGCAGATTTTTATTTTGTTGTGTGTAGACTGGTTACTGAAATAAATGAGAAAACAAAAAAAAAGATAAAGTACTGGAACAAAGAATCTCCTTGAGAGTTTTCATGTTTAATTGTCCCTGACAGTGCCAACATCTGATTTGTACAAACAAATGTGTCTCCTTATTTTGGTCTTATAGAGGTACATTTACTGTTGGTAGAATTGGCCCCAGTGGTGCAATGTACATAAAAGGGCCATAAAATCAGGCAGAGAATTTCTTTTGTGGAAAGCTCTCCCATTAGTGCATTATATAATCTTCCAGTTAACTACTTAAGTCAGGCTAATGCATTGACGCTAAATACAAGAGCTTCATTTCAATACTGAAATAAGATTGTAACTAATTGAATTTTGTTTGCATTACTAGAGCTGTTTTTTGATCCCATAAGGTTTAATTCAGAATTTTGTTTAGCTCGGCATAAACCAGCAGCTATGGTTACAAGAATGATTTGGATTATTAATTAGATAATGAAGGTCAGATCATTATGTGTAATCTCAAGCATTTAATATCATTGTTAATGGATCATTCTTTGCAACATTTGGTGGAGCTGAGCATCATTTCATTTCATTTCATTCCATTCCCAAAGCTGAGGACTTAGCTGAGTTAGGCACTTAGAAAATTCCTACTCATGTCAATGGACAAGCACAGACTTATGGTTGTGATTGAGATTTTCAGTTGGCTTGAAGAGTTTACATTAAGGACAATGCATTGATCACCCAATAGCTTTGGTTCTGCCAGTTCTAGAATGACTGATGCAGCATGCAGCAGAAGAAAGTTGCAAGCATCCGAAAAAGAATTATCTGAGTAAGTTAGCTTTAATTAACTAAGGTACAAAAGTAAGTTAACAGTTGACAAGTTAGTAAAATGCAGTGTGTTATTCACTATAGCCAAGCAGTGTAGTAAATTGACCCTTCTCATTACGAAAATGGTATTTTCCTCAGAAATGTATTCAATTGGCTTAAAGTTAGCTTAAAGTATTTTCTCATCTCAATAGATCCATAGAAATGATATAGCTCAGAAGGGCAACGTTTGGCCCATCTTGTCCATGCCAACCAACTATACCCAGGTGCCCTTTTTAAGCCCATATTTCTGCCCTGCAGATTACAGTACCTAAGGTGCTGATCCAGGGACTTGATAAAAAGAGTTTAAGGTCTCTGCCTCCACCACCAACTCAGGCAACGAATTCCAGACACCCACCACCCTCTGTGCAAAAATACTTTTCCTCATGTCCCTTCTCATCCTTTGGCCTCTTAGCTTGAATCTATGACCCTTGGTTTTTGAACTGTCTGCCAAGGGAAACATGTGCCTCCTGTTCTCCTATCTCTACCCCTCACAATTTTGAATACTTCATGTTATCCCTCAGCCTTCTCTGTTCCAAGGAAAACAATCCCAACCCTTCCAATCTCTCCTGGTAGTGACAATTCTGGCAACAATCTAGTCAATCTTCTTTGCACTTTCTCCAAGCAATTAAATCCTCCTTGTCATGTGATGACCAGAACTGCACACAGTACTCCAGTTGTGGCACCTCCACTTGCTTACCCTTTCATCATTATATCCCTACTTTTATTTCCTATGCCTCTATCAATGAAGGAGAGCATTCCAGTTACCTTCTTTACAATCTTACCTATCTGTACTGCTACCATTAGGGACCCGTGCACTTGCAAGCCACGATCTCTCACTTCATCTACCCCTCTCAGTATATTCCCATTTATTGTATATTCCCTTTTATTGTTTGACCTAACTATAGACAGCTCTCCATGTGGGTCAGCTCACCTTCCCTCAACAGAAGAAAAGTAAATCAATATTTAAGGAGCGAGAGTACGAACAAAATAATTCAAGATTTCAAGTAAACATTTTTGCATTGTTTCTGAATCTGTCTCACGTTAAAGTATCTTCTACAAGAGCATGGTAGCAAGAGGAAAGGCAGATAACCTTAATGGAAGGTGGACGATGAATTAAATTTTGAAGATTAAGATATAAGTTTATAGATTTTTTTATTATATTAGGTGATCCAATTTTTGTGACCTTCAAGAACAAAGAATGCAAGGTTTAAGTGCCAATCTAATGTAATTTTGCTTATTGAAAACCCAGAATTCTGACCCGTGGAGAGACAGACAGGAGAAATCAAAAAGCAATTGTATTTGACTTTTTTTATGAAAGTGGTATCATCCTTACCAGCTGTTCAGACAGGATGTTTGGGCTTTGCCAGGACCACTCAAATCCAGGCCTCATGATAGTCTTGGCTAAAACATGCATGGCAGAATTGAATTCCAGAGGTAAGGTATGCATGACTGCCTTTTACATCAAGGCAACACTTGACCACGAATGGCATCAAAGACCCATTACAAAATTGAAATTGATGGAAATTGGGGGTAAACTTTCTGCTGATTGGAGTCATGTGTGGCACAAAAATGATCATGGCTGTTTCAGGCCAATCACCTTGGCCCCAAGATGTTGCTGTAAGAGTTACTCAGGCTAGCATCCTAGTCCAACCATCTTCGGATAATTCAAACAATAACCTTCCAGCGTAAGATCAATGGAGATTTTCACTGATAAATGCACAATTTGCGACTCTTGCAATACTGAAGTAGACTGTGCCTGCATGCAACAAGACCTGGACAATGTTTGGATTTGGCCTGAAAATATGAATAAATGACAACATCTGAGAATCTAACCGTTCTTTTCTTTGTATTCAGTAACATTACTAATACTAAACATAATCAAGATCAACATCCTGGGGGTTAGCATTATTCAAAACTGAACAGGAACAGCCTCACAAATTCTGTAGGCTACAAGAACAGGTCAGAGGCTGTTTTTGTCTCATTCATGTGATGTGGCGGTGGCTGGCTAGCCCAACATTCCTTGCCATCACAAATTCCTTGGAGGTAGTGGTGGACTGCTATGATCGTCGATGTGTAGGGTACCCACTGTACAGTTAGGAAGGGAGTCCCAGAATCTTGACTTAACTACAGTAAAGGAGTTGTGATATGATTCCAAATCAAGATGGTGTGTGGCTTAGAAGGGAACTTTCAGCTAATGGTGTTCTCATATTTGCTGCCCTTTGCATTTTATGTAGTAGAAATTAGGGGCTTCAAACAGGCTGTTGGAGAGCCTTGGGGAGTCGCTGCAGCACAAATGGTACCCACTGCTGTTTTGGTGAAGGGAGTGAACGTTAAAGATGCCTGAGCAGCAAGCTGCTTCATTTTGGTCGATGTAACACTTCTTGAGGGTATTTGGAGTTGCACCATCTGGCCCAATGGAGCATATTTCATTACACTTCTGGTAGTGGACAGGCTCTGGGGAAATAGAAGCTGAGTTACTTGCCACAGAAGCCATAGTCTCTGGCACATTCTTGTCACTATAATTATATGGTTGGTCCAATTCAGATTCTGTTCAATGATAACACCCAAAGTGTTGATAGTCAGGAATTCAGAAAGGTATGCCATTAAACATCAAGGGGAAATGATTAGATTCTTTCTTGTTGTAAATGGTCATTGCTAGGCACTTGTGTAGCTTGAATGTTACCAAAATCAACAGAAGCCTGAAATAACAGAGTTAGAAAGTTGCAATATTTTTATTATTTTAATATTTTTAATAAGATAAATATTAAGAGACAATAGGGTTTCATCATTACTTGACATAAACCTACACATGCCTGTTTGTTCTTTTCCTTTCATCTCTGAGGACTCTAGTTTAAATTCATCTGAGAGGTGAGACTCATCTCACTGATGACTGGTAATGATTATATCTGAGTTCAGCTTTATTTGTCTTATCCCTTTTCCCAGTGGGTATGAGTTCAAAGCAAATACATAGCCCAAGTGACCTATTTCAACAGTCTCAAAAGGAAGGCAAAAGGTGCTTTGGAAATTAGAAAGACAGCTACGTGAAAGTAAATCAGAACAGATTCCATTATATCAGTACTGGTATCTGTTCACTTAATCAACACCTCAAAATAATAATTTTAAAAGGGCTGTTTTGGTGATATCACAACTACAGAGGAAACCAGTCATGCCCATGCACAGTTAGGATGATCATATTGAAAATTGAGAAAACAGACACCAGTGACCCATAGTAATTTAATGTAGCATAGTTTACTGAATAAGCTATTGTGCAATGATATCTTTAACCACAGTGAAAGTGACTTGAAGCCCAACAAAACTGAATGAAATTTGGCATTTCAAGGTTTAGAATTGTCCCTCTGCAACCAATCATCTTCCTCTTCATCTAATGAATTGTATATTCCATTTTTTTTAATGATCTGATGACAATTTATGAACTAATCTTGCCCAGCGATTTGATAACTACGCTAAAGAATATGGCACGCAGATAGCACACTTATTTCCACTTTTTGTGAAGGTTTTTGTCCTCCATCAACTAATCACCTATCCCATTTGTGTGAACATGGTCCTTGAATGGTTTATTGAAACAAACATCCAAAAGATGAATTATTAATGTTAAACCCAAGTATAACTGTAAGTGGGATGTTATTTCTTTACAAACAACCGTCTGATATCATTGATTATATGAAATTTGAAAAAGGTTTCACACTAGAAAGCTAAATTCTAAATGTAGGCTCCTGGGTTGCCTATTCCATATCTTGTCAATCCATCATTTCAGTCCCTCTTCATCCATCCAACTGTTGTCAAGGACATATGTAACAGCTCCTGCAGGGGACTTGTTTTCAGCTGGATGTTATAGCTTTATGCTTTCATTTTGTTCCATTGACAATGCAGTCCAGGCTTTGATGAACTTTGACTCTTCATGTCTTGTGATTTCATTGTTGGGCATACTGAAAGTGATGCGAGTTTCCATGTTGCTGACATGATATAATGGGCACCTACATAATTGCTGCTGTCTGGTGATATATTGCTGGAAACTGGTCAATTTGACATCTTGTCTTTTGGTCACTTTGAGGGTATTAGGCAAGAACTTTCAAGAATTGATTGGGGGGGGGGCAGATGTTCTCAGATAAAGAGATGGCTGGAAATGGGAAGCCTTCAAAAATGAGATAACGAGAATCCAGAGACAGTATATTCTGGTTAAGATGAAAGGAAAGGCTGGTAGGTGTACAGAATGCTGGATGTCTGGAGAAATTGAGGTTTTGGTTAAGAAAAAGAAGGAAGAATATGTCAGGTATAGACAGGAGAAATTAAGTGAATTCTTAGAAGAGAATAAAGGCAGTAGGAGAATAGTTAAGAGGGAAATCAGGAGGGCAGAAAAGGGGCATGAGATAACTTTGGCAAATAGAGTTAAGGAGAATCCAAAGGGATTCTAAAAATTCTTTATGGGCAAAGGGGTAGCTAGGGAGAGAATAGGGCCCTACAAAGGTCAACAAGACAGCTAATGTGTGGAACCGTACGGGATGGTGGAGATATTAAACAAGTAGTTTGCATCAGTGTTTACTGTGGAGAAGGGCATGGAAGATATAGAATGTGGGGAAATAGATGGTGACATGTTGAAAAATGTCCATATTATAGAGTAGAAGGTGCTGTGTGACTTAATATGCATAAAAGTGGATAAATCCCCAGGAGCTTATCAGATGTACCATAGAACTCTATGGGAAGCTAGGGAAGTGATTGCTGGGCCCCTTGCTGAGATATTTCTATCATCAATAGTCAGAGGTGAGATGCCAGAAGACTGGAAGTTGGGTAACATGGCGCCACTATTTAAGAAAGGTGGTAAGGAAAAAACAAGGAACTATAGACTGGTTAACCTGATATTGGTGGTGGCCAGGTTGTTGGAGGGATTCCTGAGGGACAGGATGTACATGTATTTGGATAGGCAAGGACCAATTAGGGACAGTCAACGTGGCTTTGTGGATGGGAAATATGTCTCACTAACTTGATTGAGTTTTTGAAAAAAATAACAAAGAGGATTGATGAGGGCAGAGTATTGGACGTGCTCTATATGGACTTCAGTAAGGCGTTCAACAAGGTTCCTCATGGTAGACTGGTTAGCAAGGTTAGATCGCATGGAATACAGGGAGAACTAGCTATGTGGATGCAGGACTGGCTCAAAGGTAGAAGATAGAGGGTGATGGAGTGTTGTTTTTCAGACTGGAGGCCTGTGACCAGTGCTGTGTCACAAGGATCGGTGCTGGGTCCACTGTTTTTCGCCATTTATCTAAATGATTTGGATGTGAACATGGGAGATATGGTTAGTAAGTTTGCAGATAACATCAAAATTGGAGGTGTAGTCGGCAGCGCAGAAGGTTACCTCAGAGTACAATGGGATCTTGATCATATGGGTCAATGGGTGGAGGAGTGGCAGATGGAGGTTAAATAAGTGTGAAGTGCTGCATTTTGGAAAGGGAAATCAGGACAGAACGTATATAGAACATAGAACATTACAGCGCAGTACAGGCCCTTCGGCCCTCGATATTGCGCCGACCTGTCATATCAATCTGAAGCCCATCTAACCTACACTATTCCATGTAGGTCCATATGCTTGTCCAATGATTACTTAAATGTACTTAAAGTTGGTGAATCTACTGAAGGCAAAGCATTTCATACCCTTACTACTTGAAAACCGTGTCAGGGAGTTGGAGCTCGAGCTGGATGAACTACGGATCATTCAGGAGGCTGAGGGGGTAATTGAGAGGAGTTACAGGAAGTTAGTCACTCCTAAGGCTCAGGACAAGGATAGATGGGTTACAGTTAGGGGGAGGAAAGGGGACAGTCAGACAGTGCAGAGATCCCCTGTGGACATTCCCCTCAGCAATAAGTATACCGTTTTGGATACTCCTGGGGGATGACCTACCAGAGAAAAGCCATAGCAGTCAGTTCTCTGGCACTGAGCCTGACACTGTTGGAAAGAAGGGAAGGGGGCAGAATAGAAAAGTACTCGTGGTAGGAGACTCGATAGTTAGGGGAATCGACAGGAGTTTTGTGGTCCGGATCGGGATTCCCGGAAGGTATGTTGCCTCCCTGGTGCCAGGGTCCAGGACGTCTCCGATCGGATGTATAAGGTTCTAAAAGGGGAGGGCGAACGGCCAGAAATCGTGTTACATATTGGCACAATGATATAGCCAGGAAAAGGATCGAAGATATAAAAAGTGATTTCAGAGAGTTAGGATGGAAGCTGCAAAGCAAGACCAACAGAGTAGTGTTCTCTAGTTTACTACCAGGTGCCATGAGATAGCGAGGCGAGGAACAGGGAGCGGGCGCAGCTTAACACGTGGCTGCGCAGCTGGTGTAGGAGGGAGGGCTTCAGA
>NC_057721.1:35306777-35315962 GCF_004010195.1 Chiloscyllium plagiosum
GAGGGATTGGTTTAAAGAGTCGTGGATTTTGTTGCAGCTCTATACAACTTTGGTTAGACCGCACTTGGAATACAGCGTCCAGTTCTGGTCGCCCTATTATAGGAAAGATGTGGATGCTTTGAAGAGGGTCAGAGGAGGTTTACCAGGATGCTGCCTGGACTGGAGTGCTTATCTTATGAAGCGAGGTTGACTGAGTTCGGAATTTTTTCATTGCAGAAAAGGAAGAGGAGAGGGAACCTAATTAAAGTATACAAGATAATGAGAGGCATGGATAGAGTCGATAGCCAGAGACTATTTCCCAGGGCGGAAATGACTAACATGAGGGGTCATAGTTTTAAGCTGGTTGGAGGAAAGTATAGAGGGGATGTCAGAGATGGGTTCTTTACACAGAGAGTTGTGAGAGCATGGAATGCGTTGCCAGCAGCAGTTGTGGAAGCAAGGTCATTGGGGACATTTAAGAGACTATGCATATGGTCACAGAAATTTGAGGGTGCATACATGAGGATCAGTGGTCGGCACAACATCGTGGGCCTATTCTGTGCTGTACTGTTCTATGTTCTATGTTCTACTCTCTGAGTAAAGAAACTACCTCTGAAATCTGTCCTATATCTATCACCCCGGTAAGGTCCTGGGGAGTGCAGGCTCATAGTTCCTTGAGAGCGGAGTCACAGGTGGATAAGACGTGAAGAAGACGTTTGGTATGCTTTCATTTATTGGTCAGAGCATTGAGTATAGGATTTGGGTGGTCATGTTGTGGCTGTACAGGATATTGGTTCAGCTGCTTTTGGAATATTATATGCAATTCTGGTCTCCCAGAAGGATGCGTGTGAAACTTGGAAGGGTTCAGCAAAGATTTACAAGGATGATGATGTATGTATGGAATGAGCTGCCAGAGGAAGTAGTGGAGGCTGGTACAATTACAACATTTAAAAGGCATTTAGATGGGTACATGGATAGGAAGTGTTTTGAGGGATATGGGCCAAATGCTGACAAATGGGAGTAGATTAGTTTATGATATCTGTTCGACATGGATAAGTTAGACCGAAGGGTCTGTTTCCATGCTGTACAGCTCTATGACTCTCTGACTCATCTTTCAGTGATTTTGGTCTTAGTCCACTTTCCAACTAATATGAGTTCAAAGCAAATAAGTGGCATGAATGACCCATTTTAACAGTCTCAAAAGTACTGTGAAAATTAGAAATGTCAAAAGGTATTCCATTATATCAAAAATGGCATAAATCAACTTAATAAACATTGCAAAATAATAATTTTAATAGAACTATTTTAGTGATATCACAACTGCAAAACTTGGCATTTTTGTTCCATAAAGTGGCTTACACCAATTTGATATTGCATTGAAATCTTTGCCAGACTCAGTGTTTGATTTGGCCCATTTAAGTGCATATATACACATAGACACAATCCCTTCACAGTCTAACATGACCATGCCAACTAAGTTTCCCAAACTAAACTAGTCCTATTTGCCTGTATTTGGCCCATATCCCCTTAAACCTTTTCTATTCATGTACCTATCCGAATGTCTTTTAAATGTTGTAACTGCATCTACCATTTCCCTGGAAGTTTATTCCACATACAAACCACCCTCTGTCCCTTTTAAATCTTTCTCCTCTCACCTTAAAAACATGCCTCCTCATTTTGAACTTCCTCAAAGAGGGAAACGCCCTTTGTTATTTACCTCTGTCTTTTATACCCTTCATGATTTTATAAACCTCTATAGCATCACCTTTCAACCTCTTAAACTTCAGTGAAAAAAGACAGTCTATCTTGCCTCTCCTTATAATTCAAACTCTAGAACTGGCAACATCCTGGTAAATCTTTCCTGAATCCTCTCCAATTTAATAATATTCTTCCTATAGTAGTGTGACCAGAATGTATACAGTACTCCAAATGTGGCCTCACCAATGTCCTGTTCAACCTCAACATGATGTCCCAACTCCTATATTCAATTGTCTGAGCAATGAAGGCAAGCATACTAAATACATTCTTAACCATCCTGTCTACTTGTAATACAACTTTCAAAGATCTATGTACCAGAACCCCTAGGTGTTTCTGTTCAACATGACAATCCAGGGTCAAAAGGTGCTGTGCTAGAAAAGCACAGCCGGTCAGGCAGCATCCGAGAAGCAGGAGAGTAAACGTTTCAAGCATAAGCTCTTCATCAGGAATGAGGGGGTGGCCCAAGGAGGCTGAGAAATAAATGGGAGAGGGGTGGTGCTGGGGCAAGGTAGCTGAGAATGCGTTAGGTAGATGGAGGTGGGGGTGATGGTGATAGGTGGGAAAGGAGGGTGGAGTGAATAGGTGGGAAGGAAGATGGACAGGTAGGACAATTTAAGACGGCAGTGCCGAGTTGGAAGGTTGGATCTGGGATAAGGTGGAAGGAGAGAAAATGAGGAAACTGATGAAATTGACAATGATCCTGTGTGATTGAAGGGTCTCAAGGCAGAAGATGAGGCGATCTTCTTCGTCGGGTGGCTAGAGTTTGGTGGTGGAGGAGGCCCAGGACTTCCATGTCCTTGGCAGAGTGGGAGGGGGAGTTAAAGTGTTTGGACACATGCACTAAACAACCCTACAGCCCTGTGGCTGAACACTTTAACTCTCGCTCCCACTCTACCAAGGGCATGCAAGTTCTACCACATTCCCAGCTACCTTCCCCTAGCCCACCCCCTCCCATTTATCTCTCAGCCCCCTTGGGCCTAACCCTCATTCCTGATGAAGGGCTTATGCTCGAAACGTCTCCTGTTCCTTGGATGCTGAATGACCATCGCACTCTTCAACTCTGATCTCCTCACTTTCTCCTAACACTATCCAGGGCCCTACTATTAACTATATAAGTCCTGCCCTTGTTGACTTTACCAAAAGGCAATACCTCGCATATATCCAAATTAAACTCCATTTGACCCTCCTCAGCCCATTGGCCCAATTGATCAAGATCCCTTTGTAAACTTAGATAAACTTTGTCACTGTTGACTATATCACCAATTTTGGTGTCATCCCCAAAAACTACTAACTATTCATCTGAAATTCTCATCCAAATTGTTTAAAGAAATGACAATCAAAAGTCGACCCCCTGTGATCCCTGCAGAATATCGCTGGTCACAGACCTCCATCACCATCCTCTATCTCCTACTGTCAAGCGAAATTTGTGTTCAAGCTCACCCTGAATTCCATGTAATCCAACTTTACTAAACAGTCCCACCATGACAAATGTTGTTAAAGGCTTTACTAAAATCTATGTAGACAATGTCTACCGCTCTGTCCTCATCAATCTTTTTGATTACATCTCAATGACTCAAATTTGTGAGACACGATTTCCTGCACACAAAGCCATATTGGCTATCCCCAATCAGTCCTTGCCTCTCTTAGTGCATTGCATTTAGGCCAAGAGTATAACCATTTTGATGATTTTTGTGGATCCCTAAATGCTTCTTCAGATCAGTCTAGTGACTGTTCCATGATTTGGACTCAGGCGCCTTCTTCAGGGCAGATTCCTTTTTCTTCAATTCCAATGCAAGCTTTTCAATTGCACCAAATTCCAAAGATACAAACAGTCATAGAGTCATAGAGATGTACAGCATGGAAACAGACCCTTCAGTCCAACCCATCCATGCCAACCAGACATCCCAACCCAATCTAGTCCCACCTGCCAACACTCAGCCTTTATCCCTCTAAACCCTTCCAATTCATCTACCCATCCAAATTAATTTTAAATGTTGCAATTCTATCAGGCTCCACCACTTCCTATGGCAACTCATTCCATATACATACCACCCTCTGCGTGAAAAAGTTGCCCCTTAAGTCTCTTTTATATCTTTCCCCTCTCACCCTAAACCTACGCCCTCTAGTTCTGGACTCCTCCACCCCAGGGAAAATACTTTGTCTATTTATCCTAATAATGCCCCTCATGATTGTATAAACTTCTATAAAGTCTCCCCCCAGGCTTTGATGCTCTAGGGTAAACAGCCCTAGCCTATTCAACCTCTCCCTAGAACTCAAATCCTCCAACACTGGCAACATCCATGTAAATCTTTTCTGAACCCTTTCAAGTTTCACAACATCTTTCCAATAGGAAGGAGACCAATAATTGCATGCAATATTCCAACAGTGGTCTAACCAATGTCCTGTACAGCTGCAACATGACCTCCCAACTCCTGTACTCAATACTCTGGCCGAAAAAGGAAAGCATACCAAACGCCTTCTTCACTATACTATCTACCTGCGACTCCACTTTCAAGGAGCTATGAACCTGCACTCCAAGGTCTCTTTGTTCAGCAACACTCCCTATGACCTTACATCTGCTACTTCTCAGCCCATTGGCCCATCTGGTCAAGATCCTGTTGCAGTCTGAGGTAACCCTCTTCACTGTCCACTACACCTCCAATTTTGGTGTCATCTGCAAACTTACTAACTGTACCTCTTATGCTCACATCCAAATCATTTGTATAAATGATGAAAAGTAGTGAACACAGCAACAATCCTTGTGGCACTCCACTGGTCACAGGCCTCCTGTCTGAAAAACAACCTTGCACCACCACATTCTGTCTTCTACCTTTGAGCCAGTTCTGTATCCAAATGGCTAGTTCTTCCTGTATTACGTGAGATCTAACCTTGCTAACCAGTCTCCCAAGGGTAACTTGTTGAACACCTTACTGAAGTCCATATAGATTACATCTACCGCTCTGCCCTCATCATCCTCTTTGTTACTTATTCAAATAACTCAATCAAGTTTGTGGGACATGATTTGCCACTCACAAAGCCATGTTGACTATCCCAAATCAGTCCTTACCTTTTCAAATACATATACATCCTGTCCCTCAGGCTTCCCTCCAATAACTTGCCCACTATCGATGTCAGTCTCACTGGTTTATAGTTCCCTGGCTTGTCCTTACCACCTTTCTTAAACAGTGGCACCACATTTGCCAACCTCCAGTCTTCCGGCACCTCACCTGTGATGATACAAATACCTCAGCAAGAGACCGAGCAATCACTTCTCTAGCTTCCCACAGAGTTACACCTGATCAGGGTACACCTGATCAGGTCCTGGGGATTTATCACCTTTATGCATTTCAAGACATCCAGCACTTCCTCCTCTGTAATATGGACGTTTTTCAAGATGTCACCATTTATTTCCCTACATTCTATATCTTCCATGTCCTTTTCCACAGTAAATACTGATGCAAAATACTCATTTAGTATCTCCCACATTTTCCACACAAAGGCCGCCTTGCTGATCTTTGAGGGGCCCTATTGTCTCCCTAGTTACCCTTTTGTCCTTAATGTATTTGTATAAACTCTTTGGATTCTCCTTAATTCTATTTGCCAAAGCTATCTCATGTCCCCTTTTTGCCCTCCTGATTTCCCTCTTAACCAATCTCCTACTTGCTTTATAACCTTCTAAGGATTCACTCAATCTATCCTGTCTATACCTAACATATGCTTCCTTCTTTTTCTTAACCAAACCCTCAATTTCTTTAGTCATCCGGTATTTCCTATACTTACCAGCCTTTCCTTTCATAGGAATATACTTTCTCTGGATTCTCGTTAGTTAATTTCTGAAGGCTTCCCATTTTCTAGCCATCCCTTTACCTGCGAACATCTGCCTCCAATCAGCTTTCGAAAGCTCTTGCCTAATACCATAAAAATTGGCATTTCTCCAATTTAGAACTTCAACTTTTAGATCTGGTCTATCCTTTCCCATCACTATTTTAAAATGAATAGAATTATGGTCGCTGGCCCCAAAGTGCTCCCCCACTGACGCCTCAGTCACCCTGCCTTTTTTCCCAAGAATAGGTCAGGTTTTGCACCTTCTCTGGTCAGTGCATCCACATACTGAATCAGAAAATTTTCTTGCACGCTCCGAACAAATTCCTCTCCATTTAAACCCTCAGACTATGCCAGTCCCAGTCGATGTTTGGAAAGTTAAAATCCCCTACCATAACCACCCTATTATTCTTACAGATAGCTGAGATTTCCTTACAAGTTTGTTTCTCAATTTCCCTCTGACTATTAGGGGGTCTATAATACAATCCCAAGAAGTTGATCATCCCTTTCTTATTTCGCAGTTCCACCCAAATAACCTCCCTGGATGTATTTCCGGGAATATCCTCCCTCAGTGCAGCTGTAATGCTATCCCTTATCAAATATGTCACTTCCCCTCTTCTCTTGCCTCCCTTTCTATCCTTCCTGGAACATTAAGCTGCCAGTCCTGTCCATCCCTGAGCCATGTTTCTGTAATTGCTATGATATCCCAGTCCCATGTTCCTAACCATGCCCTGAGTTCATCTGCCTTCCCTGTTAGGCATGATGCATTGAAATAAATGCAGTTTAATTTATTAGTCCTACCTTGACCCAGCCTGCCCTGACTGTTTGACTCACTTCTGTTCTCAACTGTACCAGTCTCAGATTGATCTCTTTCCTCAACATCTTCCTGGGTCCCACCCCCTCCAAAACTCCTCCGAGCAACCCAAGCAACTCTCCCTGCCAGTATATTAGTCCCCTTCCAATTTAGGTCCAAATCGTCCTCCTTGTACAAGTCACTTCTACCCCAAAAGAGATTCCAATGATCCAAAAATGTGAATCCTTTTCCCATACACCAGCTCCTCAACCATGCATTCCTGCCGTCACTAGCTCGTAGCACCAGAAGTAATCCAGATACTACTACTCTTGAGGACCTACTTTTGAAATTCCTGCCTAACTCTCTGTAATATCCCTTCAGAATCTCAACCTTTTCCCTTCAAATGTCGTTGGTTCCAATGTGGACAATGACCTCTTGCTGGCCCCTCTCCCCCGTGAGAACATTCTGCGCCCTCTGTGAGACATCCTTGATCCTGGCACCAGGGAAGCAACACACCATTCTGCTTTTTCATTGCTGGCCACAGAATTGTCTGCCTGTACCTCAGACTAAAAAGTTCCCCTAACACAATTGGTCTCTTGGAACCCTACGTACCCCTTGTTGCATTAGAGCCAGTCTCAATACCAGAAACTTGGCTGTTTGTGCTACGTTCCCCTGAGAATCCAGCACCCCCTAAATTTTTTTCAAAACAGCAAACTTGTTTGAAATGGGGATAGCCACAGAAGACTCCTACACTAACTGCCTACCTCTCTTACCTTTCCTGGAGCTAACCCATCTATGTGACTTTTCCCCCTTCCTATAACTGCCATCCATCACATACCGTTGCTGTTGCAAATTCCTCAATTGCCTCTAATTGTGTCTCCAACCGATCCATTCGATCTGATAGTATTCTCAACCAACAGAATTTGTTGTAGATATAATCCGCAGTAACCCGTAATCTCTCCTTAAACTCCCACATCTGACAAGAAGCACATATCACTCTGCTACGGGCCATTTTTGCTCCTTCACAATCTACAGACCCAGAAAATATTCCTCTACAAAACACTGCTCCAGATTAAATTAATAGCTATGGTTTATATTTTAAGTTTAATCAAGAGACATATCTCAAAAAACATATAATCAAGAAAGAACCCACTCTACTCACTACTGCAGACTTTCTATATGCCACACTTAAAACTATTCACTTATCTATTTCTGTGCTGTGACTTCGCCCAAACAGTTCTTCCAAGATTAGTTGTGAATTTCACTGTTTGTTAATTTTCCCAGACGCACTCCAGCGATACATGAATTCAAAACAGCAAAGACAGTAACTGTACAGGTTCACTCTAGTGTCAGTTTCTTTCTTTTTCTCTCTCTCTCTCTCCTGCATTACCTCACCATGTGCTTCCTTTGTCTGTTCTTCTACCTTTTAATACTGCTGTTGTTTGACTTTTTTTTTCCAAAAGTTCCAAAACAATGCAACAGCATATAGAACAGTAATTGCTGCCCCTGGAATTCGAGGAAATCACCTCCAACACCTAAAATATCTCAAAAAAGAGCAGAAATTTTTCCCATCCTCCATCTTGGATTACCCAAAATCTTTATTTTGTTTCCTGGTGAACAAATGTTTTGACTTTTAGTTGATGTCAACATAGTGACAAAATATGGATTATTCAAATTCCATCATCATCTGATTTTAGTACCTGGGACTTTCATGGACAGAAATTGTTTTAAAGAGAAATAAACACTGACATACCTATAATTCCACAATTCTAGAAATATTGGCCACACAAATCCCCTGACCATTGGCTGGCCAAGTCATTGCAAACAATCGGAGATAAATAAACACTAATCAAAATTAACATTTTATCGATAAGGAACTGAACCACCATCCAAGTAAGGTTTAAAGAAATTATTGAATGCTAATTTGGTTTACACATTTTTGCAATTTTTCATAGGTTGAAGATGGACTGTTACCTGCAAAAAGCAAACCTAATGAAACTTAACTTCTGCAGACAGATTACATAAAACAAATTTGATTTTCAAGGATTTGTTTTGACAGAGGAAGTGAAGTGGATTTTTGACTGCAATATCAACTAGCTGGAGAAAGAGTTCTTTGGCCTCTCAACAATGAAAGTGTTGGTGACAAAACTGTTAAAAAGCAAGAATTCAAAGGATAACCAAAACATTTACAGCAACTAATGATAAAGCACTTAATCAACGACGGTCGCAGGTTTAAACCTTACTCCTCAATAATACCCTAGATATTTTCAACCATATATTTCTTTAATCTTTCTTTTGTTTTGGACATTAATTCTCTTTAACTTGGTATTTGTGTGTGCATATACTTGACATTGTGTCTAGTATTATTATTATTATTATTGGTGTTAGCAGATAATAAAATCTTTTCTTTCACTCAAGAAAACCTTACATTGGTTCTTTACTTATACACTGGGTAACTGACATTGGGTAACTATATTCTTGATAGAGAGATGATAGTATCATGTTAAAAAGGATATCAATCTTATGGTCAACTAAGGAAGTTGAGTGTGGGCACTGAGTCACCTCTCCTTACCTGGATATAACACTTGAATCCATCTTCTTACTGCATTTCTTTTGTTGGGAGACTTATTTCTTTTATATCATTCGCAACATGGCTCTGCTCTGTGCGAGCATGTCTTAATCTGGACGGATGAGGAAAAGGGCTCTGGACAGGATGAGCCAGCTGACTACGGCACCATGGTGCAGAAGGCCATTCAAGAGGGGGGAGCAAAAAGACAAGTAGTTGTTATAGGGGATTCTACAATTAGGGGGACAGATAGTATCCTATGCAAGC
>NC_057721.1:35316003-35317156 GCF_004010195.1 Chiloscyllium plagiosum
GAGGACCTGTTTGGGGATTATCAAGCACTAGGAAGGAAATTGAAGTACAGGTCCTCAAGGGTCATAATCTCCACATTACTGCCCGAGCCATGTGCCAATTGGCATAGGGATAAGAAAATTAGGGAAGTAAACACGTGGCTAAGGGATTGGTGTGGGAAAGAGGGATTCCACTTCATGGGGCATTGGCATCAGTTTTGGAACCGGGGGGATCTGCACCGTTGGGATGGTCTCCACCTGAACCGATCAGGTGCCAATGTTCTAGCGAAGAGGATAAATAGGGTGGTCAATAGGACTTTATACTTCTGAGTTGGGGGAAGGGAAAGTGAAAGCGACAGGGAGTATGGAGTTAAATGGACAGTTAAGCAGCAGGATAGCATATGTGCAGGCAGATTTAAACTTGAGGCAGACTGGGAATGCAACAAAAAGGAAGGATAACTTGGGACATCTTATGACTTCCAATATCTCTAATGATAAGAAAGTTAACATTAAGACACTTTACCTGAATGCTCGTAGCATTCGTAACAAAGCAGATGAACTAATGGCACAGATCATTGTGAATGATTATGATGTGGTAGGTATCACATAGACGTGGTTACAGGGGGGTCAGGACTGGCAGTTAAACATTCAAGGATTTTCAACTTATCGAAAAGACAGGGAGGTGGGCAGAGGGGGCGGGGTTGCCTTGTTAGTTAAGAATAAAATTAAATCTATGGTACTGAATGACATAGGGTCGGATGATGTGGAGTCTGTGTGTGTGGAATTGAGGAACCACAAAGGCAAAAAAACCATAGTGGGAGTTATGTACAGACCTCCTAACAGTGGTCAGGACCAGGGGCGCAACATGTACCGGGAAATAGAGAAGGCATGTCAGAAAGGCAAGGTCACAGTGATGATGGGAGACTTCAATATGCAGGTGGACTGGGTAAATAATGTTACCAGTGGATCCAAAGAAAGGGAATTCATGGAATGCTTACAGATTGGCTTTTTTGGAACAGCTTGTCATGGAGCCCACAAGAGAGCAGGCTATTCTGGACCTAGTGCTATGTAATGAACCAGACTTTATAAAAAATCTTAAAGCAAGGGAACACTTAGGAAGCAGCGATCATAATATGGTAGAGTTCAGTCTGCAATTTGAAAGAGAGAAGGCAAAATC
>NC_057721.1:35318922-35326214 GCF_004010195.1 Chiloscyllium plagiosum
AAGGTAAACATGCAGGTTGAATCCGTGATTAAGAAAGCGAATGCAATGTTGTCAATTATCTCAAGAGGGTTGGAATATAAAAGCAGCGATGTGCTACTGAGACTTTATAAAGCTTTGGTTAGGCCCCATTTGGAGTACTGTGTCCAGCTTTGGTCCCCACACCTCAGGAAGGACATATTGGCATTGGGGCGTGTCCAGCGGAGATTCACATGTATGATCCCTGGAATGGTAGGTCTAACATACGAGGAACAGCTGAGGATCCTGGGATTGTATTCATTGGAATTTAGAAGATTAAGGGGAGACCTATTAGAAACTTACAAGATAATACATGGCTTGGAAAGGGTGGACGCTAGGAAATTGTTTCTGTTAGGCGAGGAGACTAGGACCCGTGGGCACAGCCTTAGAATTAGAGGGGGTAAATTCAGAACAGAAATGCGGAGGCATTTCTTCAGCCAGAGAGTGGTGGGCCTGTGGTATTCATTGCCGCAGAATGCAGTGGAGGCCAGGACGCTAAATGTCTTCAAGGCAGAGATTGATAAATTCTTGATGTCACAAGGAATTAAGGGCTATGGGGAGAATGCGGGTAAGTAGAGTTGAAATGCCCATTAGCCACGATTGAATAGCGGAGTGGACTCGATGGGCCGAATGGCCTTACTTCCACTCCTATGTCTTATGGTCTTATGGTCTAATCTCTCCAGTATCTTCACAAAGCAGCCAGTATCTTTTCCACACCATTTAGCCAGTATTCCTTAAATGATCCTTTGTGTCCAGTTATAAGTTATTTGTTAGGTAAAGTATTGAGGCCAATTACTAATGCGAGCACAGTATGTTCTGTGAAAACCATGCAGTTGACTGAAGCAATGAGTTAATACAAGATTTCTAGGGTTGGAAGAAGAGGATGGTCTTAAACACCAGGATGACTTATAGCTGTGATCTGTGGTAACAGTTGGAACCTCCACACACAGGCTGAAAAGCAAAGCTCAGATCCTAACAACTAGTAACTGAGACCTGGGAGATAGTGACTGATAACTCAGCCATCCTCACCTCAGGGCCATCTACATTGAACCCTGATCCCCTCAGTACAGGCTCCCAATCCCTGACCTTACTGGTATAGAGTCAGCAATGTTGAGCTCCCTGTGGAACCTATGGCTTATAGCTAGCACAAGTTGTGACTTCCCAGTAGCAGTGGCCTGATAATCACAGTTAGAAACACTGAGTAACTCTGCAATGACAACTGTACATTGGGAGGGGACAACAAGGCCCCATAGTATCATATAGTTAATCAATGGGAGAAAATGTCCAGGCATGGAGATATTCGGTACATGGTGAGTGAACAAATGCATGTTTGACCTCAATTCTGCATCAACAAATGCAGGCATCATGAACACATATGCAAAAGCTGCACTACCAAACACAGCCTCTAAAATTAGTTTGCTTTCTGTAATACAAACTAACAACTTCCTTCGATCTGAAATGTCATTTAAGTTCATTATAAAAATGAGCCAGGTCTTGAAGCAATTTTGCATTTAAAGTAAGTATGAAAAAATGTTGGACATATAATAATAAGCCCATCAGTGTCTGAAAAGAATGGTGAATGCTTTAAGTCCAGACACATGGTCTGTGCTCGAAATTTTAACCTATCTTTTCTCTTTTCAAATATATGCCTCTGTGTTCAACATTTCCAACACATTTTTTGGTTTGTTACTCTTGTTCCGTTCCCATAGTTACTTTTAGAATACTCCAGTGAGTAACTCATCTCCTGACTGCCCAAAGACGGCCCATTATTTACAAAGTTAAAAATCTCACAACACCAAATATAGTCCAACAGGTCCTGACAAAGAAGCAGCACTCCAAAAGCTTGTACTTTCAAATAAACAAGTTGGACTATAACCTGGTTTTGTGTGATGTTTAACTTTGTCCACCCCAATCCAACCCTGGCACCTCCACATCATCGCTATTTACAAGGCACAAGTGATGGAATACTCCTCACTTCCTTGCGTGAGAGCAATTCCAACAACACTCAAGAAGCTTGACACCATCCAGGCCAAAGCAGCCCACTTGATTGGCACCACATTCACAAACATCTACTTCCTCCACCACTGATGCTCAGTAGCAGCAGTGTGTACCATCTACAAAATGCATGTCAGCACTTGCCAAGGCTAGTTAGACAGCACCTTCAAAAAACACGACAACATCCACTTAGAAAGACAAGGTCAATAAATACTTGGGAATTCCACCACCTGCAAGTTCTCCTCCAAGCTGCTCACCATCCTGACTTGGAAATATATCACATTTCCTCTAGCATTGCTGGATCAAAATCCTAGAACTCCCTCCCTAACGACACTGTGAATGTACCTACACAGGTCGCCATCACTTCCTCACAAGCAACTAGGAATGGACAGTAAATGTTGACCTAGCCAGAATTCTTACATTTCATGAATGAGCAATAATAAAACTGATCATATGTAATAAACCCAAAATTGCTCTGTGCTAAATTATGCTAAAGAAGTGCAGAAATTAATGCACAACACAGTGAAATAAGTGTACATGAGAGGTCTAGTCACTTCAGTTAATTGAGTAATAAGCAATGTTCACATATTCTGAAATGGCACTGCTTGTGTTTACACATACAGGCAATACTGAATCTTGTTGATGGAGTAAATGACTGTTGGACGATGAGTGCCATATTTCCAAATGAAACAACGTGGATTAAAGCTGTTCCTAATTATATTATTTTAATCAACAGTGGAAGCTAATTCTCATGCCTTATTACAAATGGTATGTGTGTTAATACTGAACAAAGATTTGTTGATTGGTGTTATGTTTGAAGACAGACTATGTTCCAGTTATTTAGTCTCTCACCTCTGGGGAGTGAAGTTCAAATGTCTGTGGAGGCAGTGTTCTTCTCTTACTAATGATTTAAGTCCACAGGTGAGTTAAGATTTGTTTACCTTTATTTGGCTCCCAATGGATGTGAGTTCAAAGCAAACAATTGTCAATCATGGTATGATTCAGCAACTCGAGTGCGTAAAGCTCAGGAGTGACACTATGGAAATTAGAAATATAATTGCATGGTGTAAGTTGTTTTTCTCAGTGCTGTAGTTGTGCAGTCCTTTATTCAACATTAACATCTGCCACTGCGATAAACAATTCAAAGTATATTGCAGATTTAATCAAATATAATCAATTGAATATACAATCAGTTATGAAGCCTGTAAATAAAATGTAATTGAAATAAAGCAAAGACTGTTGAATTCAACATTTTGTTAAAAATACATAGAATACAACTAAGTCAGTCTTTTTAAAGTCCCTCAAAATTTAAAAGGCTTGAAGATGTAATAAATATTCATTGACTAGATGCAATCAATGCAGATTTTTATGTACTCACTCATTTGTCTTAATCAGAAGTAATGAAGTAGTTTTCTGCTGCACTATGATAGATCCAGATGGATCAGTAGAAGCTGTCAGATCATTTCCTATTACATATGATTGTGGTTCTTGGCTTATGTGGCATCTCTGGATCCACATCTGTTCTTAATGAAGTAGTTGTACAAAGACCATTTCAGAACAGTTTAATTTCCTTTAATTGAGACTTCTGAATACATTCATTCATTACAGTAATCTCTCACCATCAGAGTCTGTGTCCAAACTGTACTCTGCAACATAGTGGACCTGCACATTACAGGTAGCCCCTGCTATCCTAAAGTAGAGCGTTCCCAGGAAACCTTTCACAAGCCGAAAATGGTGGAAAACAAAGTGATGATTTATATGAGAAAACGTATCTCACTGTTTTTCTAAAAGCGAAAATCCTATTTGGATTCACGAAAACAGATACCAACGTCGGTCTTTCGTACAAGCGAAATTGCAGAAAGCGCATGTTCGAAAAGCAGGGGATACCTGTATCTCAAGTACCTGCAAATGCTTTCAGCCGGAAGTCAAATCAGAAATCATAAATTGAAGATATTTCAAGCTACTATTTAACAAGGGTTTGAGCCACTGAAACTGTATTTGTGTTTCATGAATGATACATAAAAAGATACCTCATTTTCTTGTCAATTGAACGTATTCAGCTGAATTATAGTTTTGGGGTACATTGTGTGTGAAGAGGATTTGTCTGTTAATGATTAGCATCGCTACCTCTGAGCCAAAAGCCCTGGGTTTGAATCCAGTTGAGGACTTAATGGCCAAATCAAGTGCATTCGTAACGCTGCCAAATAGTTAGATGAGAAATAAGTTCTGGGAGAATACTGATACATTCACATTCTGTGGAGTGGTAAATGTCGTTATATTTATATCAATGTATAATACAGTACTATCAATGGGAAAATGTGGTGAAATGTTTGTGGGTGGCACAGTGACTCAGTGGTTAACGCTGCTGTCTCACAACATCAGGGGTCTGGACTCAATTCCAACCTCAGGCGACTGTCCGTTTGGATTTTGCACATTCTCCCTGTGTCTGTGTGGGTTTCCTTTCAGTGCTCTAATTTCCTCCCAAAATCTAAAGTTGTGCAGGCTAAATGGACTAGCCATGGCAAACATAGGGTTGGAGAGGTAGGTCTGGATGGATGGTCTTTGCAGGGGTAGTGCAGATTTAATAGTCCAAATGGCCTGCTTCCACTTTGTAGAGATGTTATGAGATGTTGTATTTTGGCCTGAAACGGTTAATCCTGAGGACTGCCATAAGCACCACCAAATATGATGATGTCATATTGAATTGTGTGCAGAATAGCTTATGATCTTGGCAGAACATGACCTAACATTCAGGTCCACTTTATCATCCGGTAACCATGTCTATCACTTTGATGTAACCTGGAAGTACTAACCAACATGCAATTAACTTGTTCGGGGGAAGAGTCTCTAACTAAACAAATAAGTTGTTTCCTTTTCCTTGTTAGACAAGGCATTCCCCGGAGATCCCAACACTTAAAGAAGGTAGCGACAACAAACTTTTTGCTTGGTGATGTGTAGATTCCATTTAAGCTGTACATCCAGCTCAACATTCCCATTACTTTTCTGGGACTTTGGAGTGTTGTGAATATCTAGCTCATGGCTCTTGTGTTTTTGTGTGTAATGTTTAGTTTTAGGGGTTAATGTTGAACAATAGAAAATGAAATGAATGCAGCTGAAACATATTGAAATCTAACCCTGAAAAATACAGGGTCATGATGCTTTAAAAAGTTAACAGGTATGAAGTTAATTAAAAAGAGCAGCTCTAGTGATTGTCAGGATGCCGAAAACAAATAGCAGTTCAGAAGGTTACATATCGGTTTAACAAAATGAGATTAGAAGACTAGGCCAGTGTTGCCCTTGAGAAGGTTGTCAGGAGTTGCCTTCTTGAACTGCTGCAGTCCATGTACTGTATGCAATCCCACAGAATCGTTAGGGAGTGAATTCCAGGATCTTAACCCAGCAACACTGAAGGAATGGCAATATATTTCCAAGTCAGGATAGTGTCCCATGTATCAGTTGCTCTTGTTCTTTGGATGGAGCTGATTGTGGCTATTAGTAAGTACCTGGGCTCTCAAACTTTATTTAAACAAAACAAGTTGCTGTTTCCTAGTCAGACCATGTGTAAATTTAGCGGAGTCTTTTTTGATCATAATAGAAGATGGATGCTCTTGTACACTGCTACTGCCTTTGCCTTTCTGTATGAATACCTTACACTTCTTTTCCAATAAAACAATCTAAATCTTCCTTGAATCTCCTAACCACCAAACCAGCCAGGGTTGCTGTCAGGCAGACTTCAGAACAGGTCACATGACCCTCTTCATTTTACCCTTAACGAAAGACATAATCCCAAACAAACATAGGGCTGAAACATCACTCAGGCAGATTAGAGACCAAACACAACACCTTTCACATTTTACACTTCTGTATATTTCCCAAATGAATGATGAGATAATATTTATTTGTAATGTGATCTTTCCTGAAATCTGTGGTGATCTTTGATGTACTCACCATTCCTCTTGAAGTAAAGCTATCCACAGTTTTAATAAGCTGTAGAGCTCAAACCTCTTTTTATAGGATTTTGTATTTGGTATTATTTACAGGGAGAATCTTAGGTCTCTCAGTAGGGTAAGCAGTGGGGATTACTGTCACACAATTGTTTTGAGGAACTCTCATCGACTGTAAAGCACGTGTAAAGGATGTAAATTACAGCTAAATTATAGTACTGCTTTGGCCAGATGAAATGTGGTAGAGTTGCTCCTCACTCTTCCCATCTCCTAAATGAAACATTAAAACAAGTGGTTTTAAAATACAACTTGCCTACCAACTCAGTGAGTGCTATGATGGTAAAAGATACAGACAGGTATTCTTTTTTGTCAAAGAAAGGAAATAATATTTATTTTGCTTAACATTTGATATGTAAGAATAATTTAGCAAATGCTCCCACAAAAAGCAACTGAAGGTGAATGGTCTAAGAGTCTCAGAAAGAGAGTCAAACACATATGGCTCCTGTCGATTGATGACTTGGACAGTTTTAGGCTGGATATAGCAATTTTCAGATTTTGCATTGAGATAATTCTTAAAAATGTTGACAGCTGATCTCTCATTATTTTTCTGGAGTCAGCAGCTGCTCAGTTTAGGTTAAAGTCACTGTTAGCAGAGTTTGACCGGTCGGAAAATAAACAGGACATGTTTAAAGAATGGCTGCTGAGAGAGAGAGACCATGAGTTGTCTGCTTATTGTTAATAATTCATCATCTTTCTGCACACTGACTATGGAAATCAATATCTTCTCACACAAAGAACTAGCTTGCTGTCTCATGACTTGCCTTCAGACACTAACTAATCACAAACATGCTCATAACAAGAAGACATCTTGAAAAATGTCCATATTACAGAGGAGGAAGTGCTGGATGTCTTGAAATGATTAAAGGTGGATGAATCCCCAGGACCTGATCAGATGTACCCTAGAACTCTGTGGGAAGCTACAGAAGTGATTGCTGGGCCTCTTGCTGAGATATTTGTATCATCGCTATTCACAGGTGAGGTGCTAGAAAACTGGAGGTTCGCAAACGTGGTGCCATTGTTTAAGAAGGGTGGTAAGGACAAGCCAGGAAACTACAGCCAGTGATTCTGATGTTGGTTGTGGGCAAGTTGGTGGAGGGAATCTTGAGGGACAGAATGTACATGTATTTGGAAAGGCAAGGACTGATTCAGGATAGTCAACATGGTTTTGTGCGTGAGAAATCATGTCTCACAAACTTGATTGAGTTTTTTGAAGAAGTAACAAAGAAGATTAATGAGGGCAGAGCGGTAGATGTGATCTATATGGACTTCAGTAAGGCA
>NC_057721.1:35326835-35329811 GCF_004010195.1 Chiloscyllium plagiosum
CCAGAGGAAGTGGTGGAGTTTGGTACAATTGCAACATTTAAGAGGCATTTGGATGGGTATATGAATAGGAAGAGTTTGGAGGGATATGGTCGGGTGCTGGCAGGTGGGACTAGATTGGGTTGGGATATCTGGTCGGCATGGACGGGTTGGACCGAAGGATCTGTTTCCATGCTGTACATCCCTATGACTCTATGATTCTAAGATCATTACAGGTCAAAGAAAAAGTGAAAGACCAGTGGATGCTGGTAATCAGATGTTAAAAAAAGAAATTGCTGGAAAATCTCAGCAGGTGTGGCAGAATCTGGTGAGAAAAAGCAGAGTTAATGTTTTGGATCCGATAACCTTTCTGAATTTGGGAGGTTGTTCCAGGGTTATTGTGAATTAGTACATTGTTCATGACTCAGTTACATGCGATTGAACAAAGCTTAAGTTCTTCCTTTTTTTTACAGTGACAGTAATATGTGATTGAGTTCATACCAAATTTGTGATCTCTGTGTTCATTGAGTATTCAATAGTTCATACTGTGGAGATATAGGGCATCTGTCACCACCCCACATTACTTAGAGTCATAGAGTTGTACAGCATGGATATCGAAATGGCTGCTTGAATTCTACCGGGATAATGGCAAGTACGATCAGCCTTTCCTTACCATTGTTGCAAATTTTGGGTTACAGTAGATTATCAAACAACAATATTGTGGCTGTGAGTCTACCTAAACCAAATGAACTGCAGCAGTTTAGTGAGGGAGTTTGAGGGCAACAAGTGCTGGCAATAAATGCTAGCTGAGCCAGCGACGCCCACTCCCATGATTTATGAAAAAAAACTATGTGCATTTCCTAAACACAGTCAATATAACTCTGGAAAAGTCTGGGATCAGCGATACAGTGTGACACAGGTCAGACATTTCACTAAGATGTTCCCACTCCATTATAGTCACTCCATTCAATGTGTGCTGGGAACCTAGTTCATTGTGAAAATGGGATTTCTACCACACTTCTGTACAAATTAGCTTCACATTACAGGAATACATCTGGTTAGCATATTTTGTGTTTCATCTGTAACCATGGAATAGGCAAGAGAGAATCTCCCTTACAGATTCTCAACCTCTGGTGAGATAGCTGGATACTAGATGAACAGCTTTAAGTTAAAGAGTTGCATTTACTACATCACATGACCTGCAGTTTTTAAACATTAATTTAAGACTCTTGAAGTGAAAGTATTCGTTGTAGTGGACACACTGAAAGATAAATACATTTGAACATTTAGGTCAAATTTATACATGAAAATATGTTAAATTTGCAGCAAAGTTTCTGTGACTCAAAATAATATCCTGAAATTTGTGTTTATTAATAAATACATTTACCATGATATTAGGGTAATGTGTTGTTGCAACAAGCTAATTCATCGCATATCATGCATGCAAAATGTGCTAATTGCAAGATATTTTTCTTTGCAGCATGATATCATCTTCACAAAGCTTGAATGATATGTGTACCACAAAATAAATAATTAATTGGGTTAGCATTATCTGTGCGAACTATGCTAATAATGTTGTTTCGCATTTATGAAAATCTAATTATGTATTAACAATCCTGTTAGCTTTAACAATGATTAATTATGCAAATTAAATCAAATCTGCATAGGAAAACTTATCTCAGTGACTAAACCAATAATTTTCTTTTATCCCAATGCCTGTATAATGAAACACTTCCAATATCACATTTCATCACCAGAGTAATATTTATAATTGCGAAATAAAAGAAATGGCAAAGAAGTGTGGGATCATCTGTGATTCTTGCCAGTGACAGACAGCGCTGGATAAGGAGAAAAAGGGAGGAATTTGGCTGATACCAAGGATTCAAACAAGAAGAAATGCAGTAGGAATATAGAATGTGTAAGAGCCAACTTAAAAGGGACATTGGGAGCTAAAAGGGAACAGAAAAGGATGCTGCCAGTAAATAAAGAAAATACCTAAATTGTTTTATAGGTACATTAAGGATAAAAGAATAACAAAGGAAAGAGTAGGACTTTTTAAGGACCACAGCAGTAATTTGTGCATGGAGCTCCAGGATGTAGGTTGGGCTCTAAATGAATACTTTGTATTGATGTTCACCAGAAGGAAGGATAGTATGGATATACAAATCAGGGGCAAGATCTGTGGTTGAATTAAAGAAAGTAACACAGATAGAGAGGAGATTCTGAGTGGTCTGGCAGCTTAATAATAGATAAACCTCTTCGGCCAGAATAAACATATCACAGTTGTTGAGTGAGGGAAAGGAGGAAATAATAGGGCTACTTGCAAAATTTGTCAATTCCTCACTGGGCACAGCAAAAGTGCTAGAGTCATAGAGTCATGGAGATATACAGCATAGAACCAGACCCTTCTGTCCAACCTGTCCATACCAACCACATAACCCAACCCAATCTAGTCCTACCTACCAGCACACGGCCCATATCCCTCCAAATCCTTCCTATTCATATACCCACCCAAATGCCTCTTAAATGTTGCAATTGTACCAGCCTCCACTACTTCCTCTGGCAGCTCATTCCATACACGTACCACCCTCTGTAAGAAAACATTGCCCTGTAGGTCTCTTTTATATCTTTCCCCTCTCACCCTAAACCTTTGCCCTCTAATTCTGGACTCCCCCACCCCAGGTAAAAAACTTTGTCTATTTATCCTATCCATGCCCCTCATAATTTTGTAAACCTCTATAAGGTCACCTCTCAGCCTCCAACACTCCAGGGAAAACAGCCCCAGTCTATTCAGCCTCTCCCTATAGCTCAAATCCTCCAACCCTGGCAACATCCATGTGAATCTTTTCTGAACCCTTTCAAGTTTCACAACATCCTTCCGATAGGAAGGAGACCAGAATTGCACACAATATTCCAACAGTGGCCTAACCAATGTTCTATACAGCCGCAACATGACCTCTCAACTCCTGTACTCAATACTCTGACCGATAAAGGAAAGCA
>NC_057721.1:35330629-35331703 GCF_004010195.1 Chiloscyllium plagiosum
AATCTTCGCTGTCCACTACACCTCCAATTTTGGTGTCATCTGCAAACTTACTAACTGTACCTCTTTTGTTCGCATCCAAATCATTTATGTAAATGACAAAATGTAGAGGACCCAGCACCAATCCTTGTGGGACTCCACTGGTCACAGGCCTCCAGTCTGAAATACAACCCTCCACCACTACCATCTGTCTTCTACCTTTGAGCCAGTTCTGTACCAAATGGCTAGTTCTCCCTGTATTCTGTAAGAATTAACCTTGCTAATCAGTCTCCCATGGGGAACCTTGTCGAACACCTTACTGAAGTCCATGTAGATCACATCTACCGCTCTGCCATCATCAATTCTTTTTGTTACTTCCTCAAACAACTCAATCAAGTTTGTGAGACATGATTTCCCATGCACAAAGCCATGTTGACTATCCCTAATCAGTCATTGCCTTTCCAAATACATGTACATTCTGTCCCTCAGGATTCCCTCCACCAACTTGCCCACAACCGACATCGGGCTCATTGGTCTATAGTTCTCTGGCTTGTTCTTACCACCCTTCTTAAACAGTGGCACCACATTAGCCAATCTCCAGTCTTCCGGTATCTCACCTATGACAATTGATGATACAAATATCTCAGCAAGAGGCCCAGCAATCACTTCTCTAGCTTCCCACAGAGTTCTAGGGTACACCTGATCAGGTCCTGGGGATTTATCCACCTTTGTGCATTTCAAGACATCCAGCACTTCCTCCTCTGTAATATGGACATTTTTCAAGATGTCACCATTTATTTCCCACATTCTATATCTTCCATATCCTTTTCCACAGTAAATACTGATTCAAAATACTCATTTAGTATGTCCCACATTTTCCACACAAAGGCCGCCTTGCTGATCTTTGAGGGGCCCTATTATCTCACTAGTTACCCTTTTGTCCTTAATGTATTTGTATAAACTCTTTGGATTCTCCTTACTTCTATTTGCGAAAGCTATGTCATGTCCCCTTTTTGCCCTCCTGATTTCCCTCTTAAGTATACTCCTACTTCCTTTATACTCTTCTAAGGATTCACTCAATCTATCCTGTCTATGCCT
>NC_057721.1:35332150-35338904 GCF_004010195.1 Chiloscyllium plagiosum
TATCAAAAATGCCACTCCCCCTCCTCTCTTGCCTCCCTTTCTATCCTTCCTGTAGCATTTGTATCCTGGAACATTAAGCTGCCAGTCCTGTCCATCCCTGAGCCACGTTTCTGTAATTGCTATGATATCCCAGTCCCATGTTTCTAACCATGCCCTGAGTTCATCTGCCCTCCCTGTTATGCCCCTTGTATTGAAATAAATGCAGTTAATTTATTAGTCCTACCTTGTCCCTGCCTGCCCTGACTGTTTGATTCACTTCTGTTCTCAACTGTACCGGTCTCAGATTGATCTCTTTCCTCACTATCTTCCTGGGTCCCACCCCCTCCCCACCTGGCTAGTTTAATTCCTCCCAAGCAGTTCTGGCAAATTTCCCTACCAGTATATTAGGCCCCTTCCAATTTAGGTGCAATCCGTCTTTCTTGTACACGTCACTTCTACCCCAAAAGAGATTCCAATGATCCAAAAATGTGAATCTTTCCCCCATACACGAGTTCCTCAGCCATGTATTCATCTGCTCTATCCTCCTATTCCTGCCCTCACTAGCTCGTAATCCAGATATTACTACTCTTGAGGACCTCCTTTTTAAATTTCTGCCTAGCTCTCTGTAATCTCCCTTCAGAATCTCAACCTTTTCCCTTCCTATGTCATTGGTTCCAATGTGGACAATGACCTCTTGCTGGCCCCTCTCCCCCGTGAGAACATTCTGCACCCTCTCTGAGACATCCTTGATCCTGGCACCAGGCAAGCAACACACCATTCTGCTTTTTCACTGCTGGCCACAGAAACGTCTGTCTGTACCTCAAACTAGAGAATCCCGTAACACAATTGATATCTTGGAACCCGGCATACTCCTTGTTGCATTAGAGCCAGTCTCAATACCAGAAACTTGGCTACGTTCCCCTGAGAATCCATCACCCCCTACATTTTCCAAATCAGCATACCCGTTTCAAATGGGATGCCTGAAGAGCAGAGGGAGCATGGTGTGCATATACACAGTGCCTTAAGGTATCAGGACAGGTGGATAAAGTTTTTAAGAACATATGTGGATTACTGGCTTTATTAGTCTAGGGATAGGGACGGTAATCCTGGAACTGTATAAATTGTTGGTTAGGCCACAGCTAGGAGTATTACATGCAGTTCTGGGATCCACATTATCGGAGGGACATGATGGCACTGGAGATGGTGCAGAGGAGATTTACCATGAAGTTGCCTGGGCGGAAGAGTTTTAGTTATAAAGAAAGATTGGTCAGGCTGGGGTTGAGTTTCCTCAGAGCAGGGGAAATTGAGAGACGACACGTTTGAGATGTATAAAATTATGAAGGGAATAGATATGGTAAATTTTATGGTCTAGGCCAGACCCCTCAAGACAGTTTAAGCAGGTCATCTAGACCGTAACTTTGCTATTTGTTTAGCGAGGTGTGTAGTGAATATTGCCAGTGTAAAGGAGCTGGGTCAACTGCCAAGTTTCAAACAAATAAAATTTATTTTCAAAATTACAGAATGAAACACAAAGAACAGAAAACAGAATACCGGATAACTTATCCTACCCAAACCCAACTTAATGATGCTGTTCTGAAAACACTTGCAACTGTCCCAATATACACATCCCTTAGCACAAACAAAATGGCACAGGCAACTTACAGTTCGAAACCAGAAGGACAGACAGAAGGCTTTCAGTTTCCCCATGACCCTTACTCAACTCACTCCTGAACTGAACAAATCTGCACAGCTAGAGAGCTGGCTGTGCCAGTTTTTCAAAAGACCTTTCAAGCTTTTGGCCTGAAGCACTATCTGTTCTGGTAGACAACAAGGCTCCAGTGAACCATTCAAACTTCAGACATGATGGAGCTTGGCCAATTGCCCCCTCTCTGAAAAAAAACTCAAGGGCAAATAACCTTGTACCAGACCAGCATTGTGACACCTCCCCCTGAAAAAAATGAACCATCAATATCTAAAGATGGCTTCATTTTTCAAAACCCCCCCAAAATAAGAAATTGATACATTCACTAAATATAAACATGCAAACATGCACAACTACATTCGGATGCAGTCTGTGGTTCTCCCACCACTGAATGCCTGTTTCTCACTTATGTCTCGACAATGCAGTGGCGATCACGTTTTCTCCACCTGCCACATACACAATGTTCCAACTGAATGGCTGCAATAACAAGCTGCATCTAAACAGTTTGGCATTTTTGTTCTTAAATTTTTCCACAAACTTCTATGGGTTATGAACAGTGTACACGATTGTCTTAGATGTGTTGCTGGTAATATAAACACTGAAATGTTGTAGTGCCAAAACCAAACTTAAAGTCTCTTTCTCAACCGTTGAATATTTCCTGGAGAAATACCCGATAGGTCTTTCTATCTTCTTGTCATCCTCCTTCAGGAGCACTGCACTGACACCCACATCACTGGCATCGATAGCCACCTTGAAAGGCTTTGTGAAATCCAGTGTGGCTAATACTGGGGCAGTGATTAACACAGTTTTTAGGCTGTCAAATACCTTTTGACAGTCCACTGTCCACTGAAACTTCTTGCCTTTCTTTAGCAATTCAGTGAGTGGAGCAGCCACACTGCTAACGTTCGATAAAATCCATTCAATCCCAGGAACTGTAGTTACAGCTCTTTTTGTCAACGGTGTGGGAAATTCCCCAATGACTTTTATTTTTGCATCCCATTTGGCCATTTGTCCATGTTCAATAACATGGCCCAAGAAGGTGATTTGGGCTTCGGCAAACTCACTTTTAGCTAAGTTTACCACCGAGCCTGCCTTCCGAAGTCGATCAAACAAATCCGATAAATGCTGTAAATGTTCCTTCCATGAGTGACTAAAAATCACCAGGTCATCAATATATACCACACAGCTGGGTAATCTGGCAATGACCTTATTAGTTAAGTCTCTGAAATGTGGCCAGAACGTTTTTCATACTAAATGGTATGACTTGAAAATGATACAGTCCATTCCACGTTATGAAAGCTGAAATTGCCTTTGCTCTCTCTCACAGGGGTACCTGCCAGTAGCCTCTGAGCAAGTCCAACTTAGAAATGTAAGTTGCTTGTCCCACCTTTTCAGCACATTCTTCCAAAAGTGGAATTGATATACATCAGTCTTTGTAACTGCATTGACTTTGCAGTAGTCCACAAATAACCATTGAGTACCATCTGGTTTTGGCACCATTACTTTGGGTGAGCTCCTGTCACTATAACTCACTTCGATTATGCCATCTTGGGGCATGCGTTCAATCTCCTTCTGAACCTGTGCCAATTTTCGAGAGTTATGCCTATAAGGATGTTGCTTAATTGGAACAGCATCTCCTACCTCTACATCATGCACAATTAGGTTAGTACTTCCCAGTTTATTTCCACATATCTCCCCATGTGATAGTAATAACTCTTTCAGATCATTTTGATTTTTCTCTGGAAGGTAACTCAATAATTTATCCCAATTTTTGATAACTTGCTCATTGTCCAATTTGATTTGAGGAATGTCCAATTCAGAATCCTCTGAACCTGGTTCTTCCTTCTGTGCTGTCATCATTAACACCTTCTCCTCTTGCTTTCCTTCCCTGTTAAAATACCTTTTGAGTATATTCACATGACACACACTAAGATATTTCTTCCTGTCTGGAGTCCCTATCAAGTAGTTCACCTCACTCAATTTCTTTTGATTTGATAAGGTCCACTAAACCTTGCTATTAAAGGTTCACCTATTACTTGAAGTAACAATAATACCTTATCCCTGATAGCAAAATTGTGAATTTTTGATTTCTTATCTGCTTCCTGTTTCGTTGTATGTTGCGGTACTTTTAAATGCTGTTTAGCCAACTCTCCAGCTCTATTTAATCGTTCTGTAAAATTTGACATAATCCAAATGCGTGGTCTCTGAATTCTGACTTACTAAATTGTCCTTATTCAATTCTAGTGGTGCTCCCACTTCATGCCCAAAAACTAATTCAAATGGACTGAATTTGGTCGATTCATTTGGTGCATCTCTGATCACAAAAAGTAAAGACAGAATTCCCTTCTCCCAATCATCTGGCTAATCCTGACTATAAGCCCTCAACATGGTCTTTAGTGTGTGATGCCATCTTTCTAGTGCTCCCTGCAATTCTGGATGGTACACAGTAGATTTAAATTCTTCTATGCCTAAGCTGTCCGTAACTTCCTTGAATACTTTGGATGTGAAGTTTGACCCTTGATCCAACTATATATCTCTATTGGTAGTCTGTATCTAGTAAAAAAAAGAGTAATTCCTCTACATTCCTTTTAGCCATGATATTGAGTAATGGGACGGCCTCTGAAAATCTTATCGATACGTCCATTATTGTTAACAAGTACTGATTCCCACTTTTTGTTTGAGGTAGGGGACATACACAATTAATTAAGACTCTGGTAAAAGGTTCCTGAAATGCTGGAATAGGTATTAAAGGTGCAGGTTTTATTACTGCCTGTGATTTTCTGATTACCTGACATATACGACACGTCTGACAAAATTCAACTACATCCTTGTGCAGTCCTGGCCAGTAAAAATGTCCTTGTATTTTAGCCTGTGTTTTCCTCACTCGCAAATGACCTCCAAGTAGTAGCTCATGCACCATTTGCAACACTTCCTTTCTATACCCCACTGGCAATACAATTTGATGCATTTCTGCTCATTTCTCATCTGCTAGAATATGCGGTGGTCTCGATTTCCTCATTATGACATCATTTTTCAGGTAATAACACACAGGGATACATTCAGATTCTTTCTTTGTATGCGCCTTTTAATAAAACTGTTTTAAATTTTCGTCTTTCTGCTGCAACTCAATGAGTTTTGCAGAGGTAAAACTATTTGCATGATTATTTATTTGTTTCTGTTTTATCTCAACTAGCTGATCGAATACAGTCTCTGCTAATGCCACTTCACCTTCCTTATCTGTACCCTTTCATCTCTCTCCTCCTTCAACTGGTGACTGTGTCACCTCACTACTACACAATCAGGGAAGATTCCAAAATAAGACTCCTGACGTGCTTAAGTGCTTGAGTCGCCACTGACTTTTAACTACAGCAGACAGCATGCCTTCCAGTGAATCATCTATATCACTCTATGTCAAAGGACAAATTGTATTTTTGGAGCTGAGAATTTGACCAGTATGCCTACCACAAATTCTCCACTCTTTTCTGGACACATAATTGAGCGCTTTTTGTCTCACCATGAATTCCCGTTACCAGTACCCTCTCTGGCAATAGTCCCTCAGGAGTACATATCTCATCATCCTGCAGCATCACAGACTGAGAGGATCCTGTGTCTCTTAATATTTTAACCTCTTTACCTGCTACTCCTGGTCCTGGTCAATAAATTTTACCTTTGCATGTATATTTTTGCAGCAGATCTGGCACTTCCTCCTTAACCAAGCTCTGATCAGCTTGTGAACTCTGATACAGCTTTCTAGCTTCCACTGTGCTTCCTGTTACAGCTCCAACAAAACTTTCAGGCTTATCCTGCTTTTCCACATCTGGTGCTTTTCCTAGCCCACCAACATTGTGATTTCATGTGGCCTACTTTATTGCAATGAAAATACTGAAGCTATTTAGCTTCTTTGTCCCCTTCAAGAGTTTCCTTTTTACCCTGTGGGAAGTTCTCCTTTTGATCTTCACTGCGATCTACCTTTCCCTTTCCACGTGAGGATTTCTCTTTGTCCCAGTTTCTATTCCTCATGGACTGAAATTGATTCTGGAAGCCAAACTGAGTTTTATGGACCAGCTCATAATCATCAGCCACTTCAGCTGCTAACCTTGCTGTTTCAACTCTCTGCTCTTCCTCACTGACTACCTTCACCCTTTATCTCCAGCCTTTTAAGCTGACTTCCATGTTTAAATGTCAATTTCTGAAGTTCAAACTCTCTTTTTCTTTCTCTTCTGCCAAAGCCCTTCATCCGTTTTCTTCTGATTTTAATCATAATTTAAACTGTTTCATTTCTGCTGCCCTTTCTTTCTCTCTCCTCTCTAATTCAAGCTGCTTCATTTGCAATTAAATTCTTGCCATCTCTATAGATCCTGACGGTTTCTCCAGCAAATTTAAATACTGCGCTACTGCTGAAATCATCGCATCATTCCTCATATTCGGAGGTAACTTCAACTCCAGCTTCTCTGCTAATTCCTGCAGCTTGGGTCTTATTTACCTTTTGTAAAACCCCTAAGGCCACTTCTTCCACCTCCAGAACATCCTTGGTGACTGAAAGAGCCATTGCTGTCTGAGCACTGTTTAAACTAACCAAATCAACACCCGAAATAAAAGACACTAACATCTACCACTCACTGTTTAAATCCCACAAAGAGCCCCCAATCTGTTATGGACCAGTCCAGATGCCTCAGAGCATTTTGAGCAGGTAGTCCAGACGGCAACTTTGTTATTTGCTTAGCCAGGTGTATAACGGATATAGGTAAAAACAATGACTGCAGATGCTGGAAACCAGATTCTGGATTAGTGGTGCTGGAAGAGCACAACAGTTCAGGCAGCATCTGAGGAGCAGTAAAATCGACGTTTTGGGCAAAAGCCCTTCATCAGGAATAAAGGCAGAGAGCCTGAAGGGTGGAGAGATAAGGTAGAGGAGGGTGGGTGTGGGGAGAAAGTGGCATAGAGTTCAATAGGTGAGTGGGAGAGGGGATGAAGATGGTAGATCAAGGAGGAGGGTGGAGTGGATAGGTGGAAAAGAAGATAGGCAGGTAGAACAAGTCATGGGGACAGTGCTGAGCTGGAAGTTTGGAACTG
>NC_057721.1:35340130-35348321 GCF_004010195.1 Chiloscyllium plagiosum
GAATGTATGTGGGGAGTTCCTGGACTAGGGGGGGATAGGACAGTGTCGAGGTAGGTAGATTTGAGTTCAGTGGGGCAGGAGCATGCTGAGACAATGGGTCGGCCAGGGTGGTCGGGCTTGTGGATCTTGGGAAGGAGGTAGAACCGGGCAGTGCGGGGTTCCCGGACTATGAGGTTGGAAGCTGTGGGTGGGAGATCTCCTGAGGTGATGAGGTTCTGTATGGTCTGGGAGATGATGGTTTGGTGATGGGGGGGTGGGGTCAAAATCAGCTGCCAAACTTCAGAGTCATAGAGATGTACAGCACGGAATCAGATCCTTCGGTCCAACTCGTCCATGCCGACCAGATATCCCAACCCAATCTAGTCCCATCTGCTAGCACCCAGCTCATATCCCTCCAAATCCTTCCTATTCATATATCCATCCAAATGCCTCTTAAATGTTGCAATTGTACCAGCCTCCACTAGTTCCTCTGGCAGCTCATTCCATACACGTACCACCCTCTGCGTGAAAAAGTTGCCCCATAGGTCTCTTTTATATCTTTCCCCTCTTACCCTAAATCTATGCCCTCTAGTTTTGAATTCCCCACCCCAGGGAAAAGATATTGTCTATTTATCCTATCCATGCCCCCTATAGTTTTTTAAACCTTTATAAGATCACTCCTCAGCCTCTGATGCTCCAGGGAAAACAGCCTCAGCCTATTCAGCCTCTCCCTATAGCTCTAATCCTCCAACCTTGGCAACATCCTTGTAAATCTTTTCTGAACCCTTTCAAGTTTCACAACATCTTTCCTATAGTACAGAGACCAGAATTGCATGCAATATTCCAACAGTGGCCTAACCAATGTCCTGTACAGCCACAACATGACCTCCCAACTCCTGTACTCAGTACTCTGACCAATAAAGGAAAGCATACCAAACGCCTTCTTCACTATCCTATTTGCCTACTTTCAAGGAGGCACTCCAAGGTCTCTTTGTTCAGCAACACTCCCTAGGACCTTACCATTAAGTGTATAAGTCCTGCTAAGATTTGCTTTCCCAAAAACACAGCACCTCACATTTATCTAAATTAAACTCCATCTGCCACTTCTCAGCACATTGGCCCATTTGATCAAGGTTCCATTGTAATCTGAGGTAACCCTCTTCGCTACATAGTCCACTACACCTCCAATTTTTGGGAATGAAACACAAAGAACAGAAAATAGAATACTAGATAATGTAGCCTTTCCAAACCCAGCTTAATGATACTGTTCCAAAAATACTTGCAACAGTCTCAATACACACATCCCTTTGCACAAACATTAAAGCGGGGCACAGGTAACTTACAGTTTGAAAACGGAAGGGCAGGAGGACAGAGAGAAGGCTTCCAATTCCCCTGTGACTCTGACTCAACTCACTATTGAACTGAATTAAACTGCACAGCTAAAGAGCTGTCCACACCCCCTTGACTATTCCAGTTTTTCAAAAGACCTTTCAAGCTTTTGACTGGAAGCACTATCAGTTAGGGTGAACAGCAAGGCCCCAATGAACCATTGAAACTTCAGACACGATGGAGCCTGGCCAATTACCCCCTCTCCGAAAACAAAACTCAAGGGCAAAGTAACCTTGTATCAGACCAGCATTGTGACATAGACAAGAAGAAACATGGTGGAGGGATCAATGACAAGGGGACATAGATTTAAGGTAAAGAGCAGAAGGTTTCGAGGAGATGTGTGGAAAAACCTTTTTCACCCAGAGGGTGGTGGCATCTGGAACTCACTGCCTGTAAGGGTGGGAAAGGCATAAACGCTCATAATATTGAAGAAGTATTTAGATGTGCATTTGTGATGCCAAGGCATCCAAAACTATTGGTCAAATGCTAGAAATAGGATTAAAATAGGCAGGTCACTGTTTTTGATTAGTGTGGACTTGATAGGCCATAAGCATTAGTCTGTGGTCTTTTCTATGATTATATGACTGTTAAGTTCATGAAAAGTTATTGCTGAAAATATGTAAGTCTGGCTACATGTATATGGACATGTTAAAACATCAGTATTACAAACATGTCAAATATAACAGATGTGTCGACACTCATCTATTTTATTAACATTTAAAGTGGTTGGATTGCAACATTCTTAATACAAATCCATAACTTACTCATGTTGTAAGTAGCGTTAAAATCAGTATATTGCCAAATATTATCCATAAGTGATCCTTCTATGCCCATATCACTATTCCAGTCTTTTAATATTGTCTTTATGGTTTGTAAAGAGGTTAGTAAATGGATAACAGGTGGCTTGTCCACATTATATGGAAGACAATTCCATCACTCTGTTCTCCATCAGGTACTCTTTTCCAAGTCAATGTAAGGATAGTTTTTGGCATATGTTTAACTTAGTACACTGAAAGTCTCACACCCACAAACCATGCTTGCATTTCTAGCTATCATACTTGATTCTCAATTGGTTTCAATCAAAGCAGCAGAGCAGTTGCTGTAATATCTAGCTTATTGCATTGTTCTATCAGCTAAGCCATTCCTGACTCTAGCATTTCTTAACTTGTTACTTTCCACTTGACTTGACTCTCCTGCTATTGTGACTTCCTTGCAGGTACTACTGTATCGCACCCAAAACATCCTCATACCAACACAGGTAGAACATTACAGATCAGAACCTAATAACTGCACCAGGTTAACAAATATGCAGTTTTTCCAGATGGTGAAGTAGTTGGAGGTAGGAATGCAGATGGCCGAGTAGGCAGAGCTCAACAAAGGTCAAGTCAGGAACTAAGACACTAGAGGTAGAAATATAACAGGTTACACAGGGATGGTGAGTAACAGTGTTGCTAAGGTTTGCTGAAGAAAAGTCTTTGGACTCAAAATGTTAACTTTGTTTCTTTCACCACAGACACTGCCAGACCTGCTGAGCTTCTCCTGGTTTTATATCAGATCTCCAGCATCTGCAGTGGGCGGCACGGTGGCACAGTGGTTAGCACTGCTGCCTCGCAGCGCCAGAGACCCGGGTTCAATTCCCGACTCAGGCGACTGTTTGGACTCAAAATGTTAACTTTGTTTCTTTCACCACAGACTCTGCCAGACCTGCTGAGCTTCTCCTGGTTTTATATCAGATCTCCAGCATCTGCAGTATTTTGATTTTATCAGACGGAGTCACACACTGTGCATTATCCACTGTACAGGCTATTTAAGTGTTTCAGAAATGATCTGCAAAACACCGCAGGTTAATAAGTCTAGAATGCTATTTTATTCATTTGTGACCAATCATTTAACAGCTGAACCTTTGAACAGCCTTTTAAATACAAGAATTGAGGGTATGCTAGTAATCAGTTCTTTCATCAGAGCTGCATCTCCCTGGAGTGTTGTTTCAGAAATCTTAGATTCCCTAAACTATGTTGAGATTTAACTGATGAATACAAACAAAAATCCAGATTCCCGTTTTATTCACTTGTGGAATTACAAAGCAAAAATATTTTAAGAAAAAACTGGCAGTTTGACAAAGGGAAGGGAAAATATCTGCATATGCTAGTAATCTGAAATTTAAACAGAATGCACTAGAAATTCAGAGGAGGTCAGGTGGCATTTTGAAATGAGCTACCTTTAAACAATGCATTTTAAATCAACTCATTTAAAATTTTAAAGTGTAAAGTTCTCCTCACCATTTTGATGAAGTAAACGAGGTGTTTGCAGGGGATGGTGAGAGTAGGAGTGAAATTTGACACCAGCAGTCAACACAGATGCAGTAAACATTAATTGGGATTTGTGTTATTTGCTAGTGTGCAGGATTGCAGCATGCACTCAGCACCAGCTGGCTTGCTGAGTGGCTACCTGCTCAGCAGGGTGTTTGAATTCATTAGAAAACAGCACAGGTTAAAACTTGCATGTTCTTAGTAGATTCTGCACTCATAGGTTTAGTTAAGCAGGTGCAGGTGGGAAGCAGTCTGCTCTATTCACAGATGCCTAGAAGTAACTTTAGAAAAGTTCTAAGGAGTTTGTAAAACCAGATAGCCATGATGCTGAATTTCAGGAATCAACTCTTGAGCACTGGATCTGCAAATGGTTCAACCAGCTCACATGGCCTTTGGCCAAAGCTATATCCTACTGATTGCAAAAACACTTGTCTCACACTCTGCTCAATGCATCATACACTGTTCATATCGGTGATCATTCGGGTCGAGTTTGATTGTCCTCCATTAGGGCGTCTATTTGTGGGCCTTCTGATGGCTGAAGATGACAATGCAGGATCTACAGATTTTTTTGCAGTGTGGGCACGGCTGGGTGGTAATGGTGGTTGGAGGTGATGGTCGATGGGCCTTCCTGATGTTTTGCCTCTTCTTGTGTAAGAGTTGCTTCTGTTCAGCAGTACAGTGGAGATGGTTTTAGTGGTGTAAAGCTCCTTGCTGGATGATGTTTCCTCAGTGATTCCGGTTTGTGGCCATGTCCTCCCAGTTCTTGATGCCAATATGGAATTTCTTGAGGTTGGTCCAGATGTTCTCTTTGAAGTGTTTATTTTGGCCACCAGGTGCACACTGATCTTCCTTCAGCTGGGGGTACATGACCTATTTTGAGAGGCATGAGTTGGACTTTCAGATGTCATGGCTGGTCCTTTGAAGTTGTTGTTGAATTATGGTGGTGGTTCTGGTTATGTTGAATCATGCATAGGCTCCACTGGCACAGCTCAGATGGTGTTGTATTTCTGCATCCATATTAGCCTTGGAGGAGAGAAGGCTGCTGAGGTCTGGGGAAATGATTCACATTTTCAGCAGGATGTTTGTTGACACTTATTGTTGGAGGGGTGAAGGGGCTGTTGAGTGGTGGTTGATGGAGTACTGGAGTATTTTTTTTGTTAAGGGTAGGCCTAGGACTTCTATGCCCTGACAAAGCCATCCAAGATATTCTGCAGATCTTCTGCAAAGTGTGCTGTGATAGCATTGTCATCAGCATATTGAAGCTGGAGGTAGTGGAGACCTTGCTCTTGAAGCTATTAAGTTTGGAAAGCCTGCTATCCATATGCTAAATGACCAGGTTTTGGTCAGTAAGATGGAGGATTGCAGCAATGAAGATGGTGAGCATGGTGGGTGCGATAATGGTTGACCTCTGTCTCTATGGTGAAAGGCTCAGATTCCAATCCACAGTTTCTAAGCAATGTCACAGATGTCATCATGCAGCAACCTCAGCATCGTGACAGTATCCACCAGAGAGCCTGGTGGGTAACTGTGTCAAAGGCCTTAGTTAGGTTGATGAAGGCCATGTAAAGCAGTTGTTTCTGTTCCTGACGTTTTTCTTGTAATTGATGTGCTTAGAAGATCATGACTGTTGTTCCCCTGGATAGACAGAAGCCACTCTGTGATTCAGGGAGTATTTCCCCAGATAATAGCTGAACTCTATTGGCAAGACCACATGCAAGTACTTTACCAGTGGTTGACAGAAGGGAGATGTAACTGTAATTCCTACAATTAACTTTGTCATTTTTTTTGAATATGGTCACAGAGCATCGCTGAGCTTTGAGGAGAGTTCGGCTTTGAGCCAAGTCTTCAAGAGCAAAGCAGGTATGTGTTCATGGAGCTGTAGGCCAACCTCCTTTAGGATCTCTACAGGAATCCCATCCAGGTCAGCAGCCTTGTTCTTTCTTAGACTCCTTATGGCGTCTTGTACTTCAGTTGCACTGAGGATCTCCAATCTCACCTTGCATGGATCTCAAGGAGGATAGAATTTAGTTGATGACTCCCAAGTTAACATCGGTGTTACGGTTGAGGAATTATTGGAAATGCTCTCTCCAGCTGGTGTTTATTGATTCTTTGCCCTTGAGCAGTTTTTGTTGGTGTTTAGAGTACAGGAGGTTAAGACCATAGTAGCTTGGGCCATATACTGCCTCTTGTTTCACTGGCATCTGCCACCTGCTGGATTTCCAAGGCATTAGCAGTCCACCATTTGTTATTGAACTCCCTTCCCTCTTGTCGACATCAGCTTTGGCATAGGCCCTGGTTTTAGCCTTGCAGTTGATGCCATTCTGCCGGTCACAGAAGGCTGTCGTTTTCTTAGAGATGAGCTGTACAATTTCCATGTCATTCTTATCAAACCAGTCCTGATGGTTTCTGGACTTGTACCAGAGAATGTTATTGCAGGTACTGAGATTGGTTGATTTCAGCAGACTTCAGTAGTCTCCATTTCCTTTGGTAGGTTTTTAGCAAGTGAGGCCCATAGGTGCTGCATAGTGACCGTGTTGCCCAGACTCTCAATGTTGAATCTCGGTCGGGTTTGTTTCTTCTGAACCCTCCTCTTTCTGTGTAGTATGATGGACGTTGTGGAACAGATGAGGTGGTGATTATTCCAGCAGTCATCTGAGCTGATCATAGCCCTGGTGACATTCACACTCCACTGGTGCCTTGTATGAACAATGACATCATCATTGAGGTGCCATTGTTTCGATGTAAGTGCCTCCAAGATGCTTTGAATTTGTTTTTCTGATGGGAGAGTGTGTTTGTGAAGGTGAGGTTCTACTCAGAGCATTCTGTGAGAAGAAGGACTCCATTGGCATTGCCAATAATTTCCCTTCTTATGGTGCCATTCTAAAGATTCTGGTCTCCACCAACCCTGGCATTGAAGTCTCCATGAAGAATTATCTTGTCATCCTTGGAGATGCTTGACAACAGTGTGTCAAGATTGGCATAGAAAGTCTGTTTTACTTCCTCCTCCGAGTCAAGGGTTGAAGCAGGAGCATTCACAACTGTAGCCATCTAGATGTTGGTGAGCATCAGGCAGATGGTCATGAGATGGTAGTTAATCCCCACAATCAGCTTCCCCACAACCACAATTAGCATACTTATCTATGTTAGTTAAACTATGCATATGATCTGCCTGTATTGCTCGCAAGACAAAGCTTTTCACTGTGCCTCGATACATGTGACAATAAATTCAATTCAATTCAACTCAGAGCAACAACTGATGAGCTGGTTCTTCATTGTGAATCCAACACCGTGAATTCTGAGCCCACCAGCAACTTCCCTTTCCAGAAGATGATGTAACCACTTTTCATCTTCTTCAGTTGCCCATTGTCTGCAAGGTGGGTTTTGGAAAGAGCAGCCAGTTGATCTGGTATCCCTTCAGTTCCCTGGCTATGATCGCAGATCCTTCCTCAGGTTGGTCACTGTTAACTAGGTCCATCAGGGCTCTTACATTCCATGCTCAAAAACTTATTATTCTTCATTTCTGACAGCATTTGGGTGATCCCTCAGGATATGGTAATCCAGTCAGGAGTTTTGAGGCAGGCTCTTTTTAGGGCACCTTTCCAAACCCACTTCTCCATTGTGGTGAGAAAAGTGGATCCTAAACAGAGCTGCTCAGACCTGAGCGCAGGGCCACAGTGTTCTGTCTGTTTCATCCAGGAGCAAGACGACTGAATCTGACACCCACTGCCTAATGTTTGTGACTAGGGGCTTCCGCCACTAGCTTATCGCCATAGGACTTTTATCCGTGATGTTAGTAGGACCAGTACATCTTTGGTGGCTGTCTGTGTATGACGTCTGTTTAATGTGGGGAGGCTGGTGCACAGACAGCCACCACATTGGCCAAGGTGGATAGGGGTCAAAGTCCAGTGGCATGGAGACTGAGATGATTGGCAGCCCTTCTCTGTTGCAGCCTTCATTCGCTTTGCAACCAGTGTGATGCTCTATTTTAATTTCAACTATCATCCTCTGCCTGCTCCACTGTTGAGGTTTTCATGGATCGTGCTTTGTCTGGAGGATCCCCCTTCACTTTACCAGCATGGGTGGCCCTGTCAGGAGTTTAGCTGTCGGGTTTCTGGCTATGCACATGCCTTACCACCACAATGAGATGGTAATCCTCGGAGACGATATGCCCTTCACTCACCTCCTAACAACCTCTACCCTCACATCATGAATCAGACCTAAAATTTTAAGATAATCCTCATCCTCACACACTTGGCAGATAAGCCATATTGAGAGCTGAAAATGTGTTGCTGGAAAAGCGCAGCAGGTCAGGCAGCATCCAAGGAGCAGGAGAATCGACGTTTCGGGCATGAACTCTTCTTCAGGAATGAGAAAAGTGTGCCAAGTGGGCTAAGATAAAAGGTAGGGAGGAGGGACTTGGGGGTGGGGTGTTGGAAATGCGATAGGTGGAAGGAGATTAAGGTGAGGGTGATAGGCCGGAGTGGGGGTGGGCGCGGAGAGGTCAGGAAGAAGAT
>NC_057721.1:35349091-35365035 GCF_004010195.1 Chiloscyllium plagiosum
ACCCCTCCCCCAAGTCCCTCCTCCCTACCTTTTATCTTAGCCCGCTTGGCACACTTTCCTCATTCCTGAAGAAGGGCTCATGCCCGAAACATCGATTCTCCTGCTCCTTGGATGCTGTCTGACCTGCTGCGCTTTTCCAGCAACACATTTTCAGCTCTGATCTCCAGCATCTGCAGTGCTCACTTTCTCCTCGATAAGCCATATTGCCAACTGTTCAACCATCACAATACTGTCACCCAGATATTTGCTACACACACACACTGGAGCAATTCCCTTTCTCTTGCAGGGCAAAATAGTGCATAACCCAAGGCATCAGGTATTAAACAGTAGAGATGAGCCTCAGCTGTGTGCCCTCAACATAATGGAGGAAATGGTACTTATCATAATGGGAACAACCCTTACTAAGGCCATGGCCATTCCAGGGATGAAAGAATAGCAGATAACAAAATCATCAGGCCTACCCACCCTCCTTACTTCTTACTTCCACCTTATCCCAAAACTTTTTCTGCTAATGTAAACATCCAGCTCTTTCTTCTCCAGCCTCTGTCACCACAACCCTACTCTTTGTCCTTTCTCCTTTCAATGACCAAGAATTGCACACAGTAGCAGAAGAGGAACAAGTAGAACAGTAGGAAGACACTTATAAGAAAGAAACTCAATCTCCCACTTTTAACCATCAACTCTGATACAAGTACAGTGTGTGCTTCAGAGAGCAGAGGAAAGGAATAATCTTCACATGCAGAGACACTGCATTAGTGGCCTGTAGTCAGGACCAAGGGTGGAACTGGTGCCAGCTCACTGGTCAGAAAGGTTGCATATGACCTTTGCTGCAGAAGAGTCAGATGGACATTTTAATGAGTAACATTAAAAGAAATAGCATTTTTGGTGTGTTATGGGGTCTGCTAGTTCGTCTTCATACAAGGCAGATGCGCATGGCTTTGAGTAGAACTTGGAACCCATCCTTTTCTGTGAAGAAGTCATGATCATTTTCTTCCAGCACCATTGTGGACCCAAACACATGTCACGTCTGATGGTCGATACCTCAGCTTCCATTGCAGCACCTTGGAAATTAGCTAGGGTGAGAGCTGCCCAGCAAGACCATATTGAACTCATGTATGATCAGCTTGATACCATGTAAGTTCAGACTCCTGCCATCAGAACTGTAAATATTTAGTGTCTAAAATGTTTTACAGGACCTTAAAGCAATTCAGCAAAGCTGTGTCAAAAACATTACGAGCATTTCTGAGTTTCCCTTTAGTGGAGTGGTGATGGCTCCTTTGAGCATTAAACCTATGTCCTCTCATGACAGTTGAACATTTGTCTTCCACCATTGTACTTTGCCACTGCTTTTACTTTCCGACATTGACATAGAACATAGAATGTACTGACCCTTTGAACCTGCTCCACCATTCAATAGGATCACGGTTATTTAATCAGCTCAATGCCCTGTTCCTACTTTCTCCCAATGTCCTTTGACCTTTTTAGTCCTAAGAACTATATTTACATCTTTCTTGTAAGTCTTCAATATTTTGCCCTCAACAGTTTCCCCATGGCAGAGAATTCCACAGGCTCACTACTCTCTAGGTGAAGAAATGTCTCCTCATCTCAGTCCTCAAAGATCAATCTTTCGACTGTGACTGTGACCCCTGGTTCTGGACTCCCCAGTCATTGGGAGCATTCATTCTGCATTTACCCTGTCTAATCTTACTAGAATTGCTAGGTTTCTAGGAAATCTACCCCTCCCTCATTCTTCTCAATCCTAGTGAATTTAGTCCTAACCAATCCAGTCTCTCACCATATGTCAGTCCCCCAATCCCAGGAATCTGTTGCTAAATGTTTGAACTCCCTCAATAGCCAGAACATCTGTCCTCAGATAAGGAGATCAAAACTGCACAAAATATCCCAGATGTGGTCTTACTAAGGCCATGTATATTTGAAGCAAGATAGTTCTGCTCCTCTACTTGAATTCTCTTGCTATCAAGCTAAACACACCATTTGTCTTCTTCACAGCCTGCTGCACCTGCGTGCTTACTTTCAGTGACTGGTGTACAAGGATATCCAGGTCTTGTTGCACCTCCCCTTTTACAATTTATTCCCATTCAGATTTGTTTTGGTGCCAGATTTTTTTTTGTACCAATGTGGATAATGCCACGTTTATCCACATTATACTGCATCCACCATGTATTTACCCACTTATTCAACTTGTCAAAATCACACTGAAGCTTCTCTGCAACCTCATCAGATCATACCTTTCCATCCAGCTTCATGTCATCTGCAGACTTGGAGATATGGCATGTAGTTTCCATATCAAAATCATTAATATATATTGTGAGTAGCTAGGGGGTCAAGCACTGATCCCTGCGGTACCCCACTAGTCACTGCCTGCCACTCAGGAAAAGGCTGTTCATTCCTACTCCTTGTTTTCTGTCTGCTGACTATTTCAGTACGCAACCTCCAGTACTATAATTTTGCATGCTAATCTCTTATATGGAACCTTACCAAAAGCCTTCTGAAAATCCAAGTAAAACTGGTTCTCGCCGTTCCAATCTAGTTTGTCAAGCATTACTTTCCTTTATAAATTCATGCTAACTCTGTCTGACCCTGCCTTTCAATTGTTCTGCTATTATATCTTTTATGATAAATTCTAACATTTTCCCACCAGAAATGCCATGCTAGCCAGGCTATAATTTGCCGTTTTCTTTCTGCCTCCCTTCATAATTGATGGGGTTACATTAGCTACCTTCCAATCTGTAGGAACTGCTTCAGTGTCAATAGAACTTTGGAAGATGACCACTAGTGTTTTTGCTATATCTAGGGCCAAGTCCTTAACTGCTTTTGGATGAAGTTTATCAAGCCCTGGGGTATATCTGCTTTAAATCCCAACAGCTTCCCTAATACTATTTCCCTCTTAATAAGAAATCCTTTCAATTCCTCCTTCCTATTAGGCCCAAGATCCCTTGCATTTTTGGGATTTTATTTGTGTCTTCCTTTATGAAGTCAGAACTAAAGTATACAGAAGTAAAGTAAATGAAGAACTTAAGTACATTTTGCATCTCAGCTAGATTGTACACAGATTGATCATGCATCCTGAAGCTAGATCGTTCCGTCTCAGAGCTGCCTGAATCATCCTGCAAGAAAACATGCAGTCTCCTCCATTTAAAGTCAACAGCTGTCTACAAGACATTCTGCAGCCCTAGTATCAGAGCCCTAAGACAAGAAAAGATGAATGAGTTATAAAAGGGTGATTATTTCACTCTTGCAAACAATATGACATGCTTTGATTTACAAATTGCATTTAATTTATGCACTTTGTGTGGCTTTCTTTCAGAAAGATGCAGACTGTATTAGTTGGTAACAGAGGGAAGGTGTGGAGCTATTGCTGAGTGGGAAATTAGAGTAGTTTAAATGGTATTACAGTCAGTTGCGATGGTCCGGTTTCTGCTCCAAAGCTGCTCACAGTAAAGCTGCCAGTAAGGCTTGACTCCCCAGGGCAGTATGCAATAAACAACCATCAATCTTTACACCCACTCTGCCTTGGGCTACAGGGCTTCCCCAGAGCAGTCAGGCAGTGGAGATGTTGCTTCAGTACACTAATTGTTTGTTCTATCACATTTCCTGAGAAGACTTGATTTTCAGTGTTTTGTATACAGTCAGTTCTGCTTTAACATGTGTTTATTGAATACGAATTGACTTTCATGTGATTGAAGAATTTAGACCGTTATTTGTAGAACACAAACATTCCTTACCTGTACTGGCTATAACGTGATTCTGGCCCCATTAGTTTAAATGGTGGGACTATAGCAACATTTTCTTATAACATGAGATCACACGAGAACAGAACTATATTATGTGAGGGAGAAGCGGTTGTTGTTGTCATTTGAACAAGTGGTGATAAATCTTGTGTTACACTGTAACATGCTAACGATTTATCTGGAAGAATTAAATGACTGGTCAATATCTGTTTGAATAATGTATTGCACTGCCGATCTTGCGTCCTGTACATTGTTTTGAGGGCAGGAATCAAATTATGCTTTAGAGTCATAGATCTTTATGACATAGAAGGAGGCTGTTTGGCTTAGCTTCTTCATGCTGGCTCCCTGTATAACAATCTAATCAGTCCCATTACCTCACTTTATCTTTATTGTCCTGGAAGTTAATTTCCCTCAAGCCTACATCCAATTTCCACTTGCACCACCTTCATGGGCAGAATGTTCCAGGTCATTACTACTCATTGTGTAAAGCATTTCACTGCATCTCTTGTCCAAAGCTTGTCAGCTAATGGGAACAGGCAAAAGTAAGGATAGCAGATGCTGGAAATCAGAGTCCAGATTAGAGTGGTACTGGAAAAGCATAGCAGGTCAAGCAGCATCCGAGAAGCAGGAAAATTGACATTTCAGGAAAAGCCCTTCATCAGTAATGAAGACAGAGAGCCTCCAGGGTGGAGAAATAAATGGGAGAGGGGTGGGGCTGAGGAGAAGGTAGCCAAGAGTGCAATAGGTGGATGGAGGTGGGGATGAAGGTGATAGGTCAGAGAGGAGGGTGGAATGGATATGTGGGAAGAAAGATTGGCAGGTAGGACAGGTTGAGTCTGTTTCAGGACATGGTTGAAGAGCCTCAGGGCAGAGGACATGACCTGGGGGTTGCAGTGAGAGAGAGACTCACTGAGAATCGTGTAGAGAGAGGAGGCTAATGGGAACAGCTTTTCTTTGTTGATCCTAAACCTGTCATAATCTTATATGCCTCTGTCAAATTACCCCTTACTTGCTTTGTTCCATGTAGAACAACCTCACCTCGCTAACTTAACCCTGCAGTTAAAACCCTAATGTCTGGATCTATGCTGGTGAATTTCCTCTCCACCTTCTCAAGGGCTCTTGTGTTCTTTTTGAATTTAGTGAACAGAATACTGGAGTTGTGGCCAGCCAAAGCCTTTTTAAAGCTTCAGCACAAGGACTTTATGTTTTCATATATATACCATGGTTGAGAATTCAAGAATCCCATGTGCTTTGCTAACTCTCTCTTTATTGTTCTGCTACTGTCAAAGATGTATGCACATACCCTGGATATTCGCCTTTTAGAAGTGTGCCATTGCCTCTCCCTATTCCTTCTATCAAAATGCATTACCTCACACTTTTTATATCAAATTCTATATGTCACTTGTGTCCCAACCCATTCGCTTATATTTGTCCTGTGAAAATGAATTGGTATCAGCCTTCCTGTCAGCCACATTTCCAAGTTTGGAATCATCAATATTATTTGCAGTTGACAGTCAGCCATTTTCTCATTTAAAATAACCTTGCCAAGAAATACATGAAGTGCAGATTTAATACATTAAATAATAATGAAAATAATTAACATGTAGAGTTTCTGGGTTTGGGCCTTTAACTTCCAACATTAACTACCTGAGGAAATACATGTAGCTAGAAAGGTGTCCTTTCCCATACTACAGGGAACACATAAGATATACTTTACAATAATTTACTGTATGTAACTAGTTACTCTTTCCTGTAACAATGCTCTTTATTGGATAGGCAGTTCAAATAGCTGGTCACAGGCTATCCAAGCGAGATTCTAGGGCCACAAGCGACCAACAAGTCCTAACAGCTCACACTATGAACTTCAAAGTACTTTATTGTGAAATATTTATGTTTCTTACTTCCTAGTTTGTAATACTTGAATTTCATTGGTCCAGAGTTTTAAAAAGGTTGCTTATAATGATAATAAATCCTCAAATCAGATCACAAGTTCTGCATTCAGAGCATGGAATAACTACGATTTAGCCGTTTCAGATAATGATACAAGACTTGTGTCAAGTCACTTCTTACCTGAGAAATTCTGCACACAGTGAATTAATGCTGGATTCCCACTGAAATGTTACAAACTTCTGCAAAAATTGATTTCACTTCCAAGATGTAGAGCAGCTCATTATGCAATGGAGCAGTTCACTGAAATTTCTTGGATTTATGCAAATTATAAAGCTGCAATTTACTCCCCAATAATTTAGGTTTGACACAGCCAGAAGTCAATCTGATGCAGAGTAACAGAGACTTTTGAAGAATAATAATAATTTTCTTTATGCTTTTCTTTGATTTTGTTTTGAATTTCTGAGATCTATGCGCTATTTTTAACAGTGATATCAGTCTTAGCGCACCCAAAATTTGTCAGAACCCTCCTGTCAATAGCTTTTCATATCCTGCCCTGTCATATTCAGGTGGACTAAAAATATCTGGAATGGCTTTAGAATGAAAACAGCACCATCGCCTGTTATTGTTTTCTACGATATGATCAGTCTTCATAGAAATATCATAGCATCCCTACAGCGCAGAAAGAGTCCATTTGACCCATTGAGTCTGCACTGAGTCTGCACTGACCCTCTGAAAGGCATCCCACGCAGACCCACTCTCCCACCCTAGCCCCACATTTCCCATGGCTAACCCAACTAGCCTGCATATCTCTGGACAGTATGGGGAAATATAGCATGGCCAATCCACCTAACCTGCACATCTTTAGACTTCAGGAGGAAACAGAGTACCCGGAGGTAACCCACACAGACCCAGGCAGAATGTGCAAACTCCACACAGATAGTGACCCATGGATGCAATCGAATCTAGGTCCCTGACGCTGTGAGGCAATAGTGGTAACCCCTGTACCACTGTCAAACTCTTTATTTAATGTACAATCAAATGCTGCATTTTAAGGATCTTATGCAGCATGATTCTACTGTTACGGTGTAAGTACATTTTGAATCCTTGTTGGACTAGGCCAGACCACTCAGAAAATTCTTAAGCAGGCAGCCCAAAATATAACTTGGCAATTTGTTTTGGTAAGTGTACAGTGAAAATTACCCAGAGTACGTTAGCTAGGTTTACTACTAGGTTTGAAAAACAGACAAAACTTTTTTTCACAAAATTACACAATGAAACACAAAGAACAGAATAAAGAACCCCTACAGAACTCAGTCTACCCAAACTAGACTTAATTATGTTGTTCCAAATATACACAACAGTCCCAATAAGCAAACCCCTTAAAAACCAGTATAAATGGAATGGATGCTTACAGGTTGAAGTTAGAAGAGCAGATGGAGAGAGAGTTTGTTTCCACACATCTCACTGTTGAACTCCCAGTTAGGTCTGGTCTGAACTAAACTGCTCATCTAGAGAGCTGACTACTCCCCTTTCATTATACAGATCACTTCTAAAACATGACCACTTTGGCCTGAAGTCTCACCTGTTTACATATAAACAAAAAGGCCTCTCAATTCCCTTTAATTTCTGTACCAAACTAGTCTAATCGGTACCGAGAGTGGTTTGTAACCCTTCTGAAAAAAAACAAGGACATAGTATCCTTGGGAAAAGGAACAGCTTTTAGAAAAAATGAAACCAGCTTTGTGACACCCTGAATCAGAGTTCAACCTGATATTAGGTTGAAATGGTGCTCAATTTTTTCTTAATAAGTAGAGATTTACATTCCAAGTTTAACCTTGGAGCAAAACCAAAAAGTGTTTAGCTAAGAATTTTGTATGATAAATATTTTATAACCACAAGGAGCATAGAATCCCTAAGCAGGAAGCAGGCCTTTGGCCCACTGACCCTCGGAAGAGCATCTCACTCAGACCTAATCCCTACCCAATCCCTGTAAGACCACATATCCTATGGTTTATGCACCTAACTTGCACAGGCCTGGACACCATAGGCAATTTAGCACGGCCAATCCACCTAACCTGTACATCTTTGGATTGTGGAAGGAAACCGGAGCACCTGGAGGAAACCCACAGAGACACTGAAGAATGTGCAAATTCCACGCAGAAATTGCCCGAGGGTGAAATTAAACTACACACAGGTCCCTGGCATGTGAGGCAGCAGAGCTAGCCACTGAGCCAATGTTCCACTCTAATTATGAAATACTTTATAAAATCCGGGCACGTTTTAGATTGGATACACCTAATACAATCTTTTAGTCATTTCCTCAAAGATTCCAGTATATATTTTACTTTGGTTCCAGATTCATGTTGATGACTGCTCTGTGGAGTTTTGTAAACATTGATGGCATTTGGTTGAATGCAATTAATTATGTTCACTTCCACAGATGTTGGGCAATATTTATTGGAGTAGCATGGCTTTATTTTGCATCTGACCTTTATGTGATAGACTAGGGATGTTTGATGTTTTCCCAGCACTGTTCCATTCATCTTGATCACACATGCACCAAATATGCCTCATAAAATGATACTAGGGCACCATTATTAAGGATGAGATCAAGTCCCATTTGGGGAATATAATCGCAGTTCTCTGGTACAGAAATAAAAAAAATCATGTCTTATTTAAATACTGTGCTTTATTATGAAACAATTGAGTTTTTGCACAAACCATTCTTTTAGCATTAAAGCTTAAGTAAAATCTGCTGAAGGCATTGTTATGTTTCATCACCAGCAGATAAATCATTCAAGTAAAATCAGTCATTCTTTTTTCCTGCTTCATGTCATTTTTATAGCCATCAGCTCATGCATTGCGAGACCTGTGATAAAGACACTACAATACATACTTTGCAGATTTAAATATGTTGTACACCAAGCTGTAAATTTAAACAAGGCATTCTTATTACTCACATTTTTCAAATATTTTAAAATTGTCATGTCACAAAATTAACTTGTCAGTCCCAGAACTCCATTATTCCCCAAGCTACAAAACCTAATACAATAATTTATAGGCCTTTCACTGGGGCATGCTCCTTACTGTAGCTAGCAGTAGTGTAGGAAATTAAAACACTGAGCTTGTACATTACGAATGATCATATGTTCTGATTGAGGTGTACTGTTTCATTTTACACTTACCTAATTGATGGGTACCTGTTTAAACCAGAGATGCCATTATTTTGACAGCTTGCCAAATTGCCCTTTCCATTGAAGTCAGTGGAAAGTAAAATTATTCAGGATTCAAAAGTGGAATTTCCCCAGATCCACAATTCTGATAAAACATGATTTACTTGAAATATATTTCCTCTTCAGTGATACTGCCAGACCTACTGAGTATTTCTGGTATGTTATCTTTTCCTTTCAGATTTCCAGCATTTTTGCTTCTGTATTTCCCTCAGCCATGTGCTTCCCACTCTGTGGATTAGTTTGAATTTACTATCAGAGTTTCAAACTATATCTGCATCTGTATCCGAAACTATATCTGAAATGGGATGCCACAGTAGATAAGAATTGTTTTTAATAACATAGTACTCACTGTTCCTTCTTTACTAATTGAAAATGTGCAACATTATCTCTGAATACAGTTATGATCCTAGCTGACGGGACTGTGGACAAGTCAGATCGCAGAATGAAGTCTGGCCTGATAAATTAGTTTCTTAAAAAAAACATTTCTTAACATAGTGATCAGTTGCTAAAACATAGTCATCAGAACATGTAAACTTTCTTTAACAACATGACAAGATTATTTCACCAAGTAAAATAAATGAATAAAAACCAAACTTTCTTATATGAATGCTTACAAAATTGAGAGATGAAACTTGCTCAGCTTCTAATCATTTGTAGATTTCCACCCTAATACTCCTAGAGTGAAAGTTTCACAAATGTAAATTTTATCTGGAGGTAGTTGTGCTTTCCCTGAATTGTTCTCTTTTCCTATTTAGGAGATAAACTTGCTTCTGATCTCTTTGAAGTTTCCTCCAAAACTTTTAGACTCTGGATTTCCTCAGCTAAAATCAATCCTTGATTATCCTGAATGAAAACCAAGTTCATGGCCTTTGATGTTTAACTCTACTTTGCAAAAAAAAACCACAATAAGGACAAATTTCCATTGAGAATCTGCAGCGGGCGCCTGCTCTCTGATTAGAAGATTAGGGCCCTGTTTTGTCTCTGAAACCTGGGGCAGCTTTGATCTAGATTAATCCAATAAAAGTCTTTTGTTTCTCCTGAAAGGAGAATTCTAATTGAACTTTGACAGCTTCAGTATTTGCACATTCCACAGAATGAAAGTGTTTATAATTCAACATCATTTGGATGAAAAAAGTAGTTCTAAGATGACTATCATGGAAAATGAAAATATTAAACGTGTACAACAGACGCGTTCTTCTGGGATTTCGGAGAAAGTCAGGAGAAAGGAATGGAAAGTTTAGTCAAGTTAGAAAGCAGAAGTTGGTAAAGGCTAAGGAATGCCCTTCATTGCTGGTGTCAGTATTTCTACTTTCTCAAAGAATTGCAATGCCTTAAACTAATTGAATGCGTATTTAAGTTGGAATGTCCTGGTGTATGAGACTAAACAGGAATTTCAGCAAAAAGAAGCCAGACTCTCAGATGACCACAAAATCCAAGCTGCTGGTGCATCCAAAACCAGAAAAGCTCCAAACCATCATCAACTTCATTATCATAGTCTATCTACCTTACCATCAACCTTGAGACACTTTGGAGGAAGTAGTTAGTGAGCAAGAAGAATTTTTATCAAGTGAAGCAAATAACATTTCAGAAATGAGCATCCATTCTGTAAGGGAGATTGGAGTCGTAACCGTTCATTACTGACAAGTCAAGAGATCTGGATCTCATGGTCTAGTGTCTGAGATAAAAATGTTTATGGATGCACTGGGGCTATTCCTACACATATTGATGTTGTGATGATGGACAAATGCTTCAATGGTCTGAAACTTAAAAATATCACAGGAAGTTGATCAGAATCTGTAAAAGAGTCTTGAGATATGAGTAATGTGGAAATTTCCATGGCATCAAGACACAGAAAGTGTTTCAGAAATGACTTGTGGGTTCAGAAATGACTGTGAACAAAAGGATGATTTGAAATGAATTCTTTCATTTGAGCTTCTCGCATCTGATTGAGATTATTGAGTTTCTGTGAATATCACCTGGTACTAAACCAGATTCTGCATACTATGTTTGTGGACCCAAAGGTATTTGCTTACGCTGCTGTCTCTTTAGTGTGTGAAAATAAGCCTGTAACCATAAAGCCTGCTCCAGCATCTATACCCAAGAGATCATTGAATGTGGGCCATTGTAACAGAAGCACTTCTTGAGGAGAGCAGCTTCACTGATGTGGAAGTCGCCTGTCACTGATGTTATAAATACAAAGGTTACAAGGTCGTTATATTGTGGGATTGCCTTTTTAATTGAGAGCAAAATGGAGGAATGAGGGGTCATGTGAATGCTGCCCAACAACATGTTTAAGTGGCTTGCTTCTTAAAGTTTAAAAGTGTCCAGGTTGTTTTACCGGGAAGAAGATGCTGGAGACAATGACAGGAGCAGCATTGCTGCCAGTGCACGACCAAGTCTTACAGAGAAATGTTAGCAATTTGAGTCATTATACATGGTTATACTATAAACTGTCCATTTAATTACAAGACAGAGTGGAGTTGCAAGTCTAAAGAATGGCTAGTTAGTATTTCTACCTGAATACAGGACCTACACATTTCATATTGTTATGGTGATGGACATTTGCAGAGGGAACTAAGAATAACTTTGAACTGGTTCCTGGAGAAAGAAGTATCAACTTAAGGGATAGAGTAAACTATCACTGTGGAGTTGGACATGGTCATTTTGAAAGTTAAATAAGGTAACATTTCTGTAGTTTAGAGTAATGTTCCCCCCTGAAGTAATGTTCAATCCATGGTGTTTTCAGTTGTTTCCTGCAGTATAAATCTTCAAACTTACAATCTTGTTTGTGATTCTTCTAATCAGTCACTGGAACTTCAAATACTTTTCTAAAAATTATCAGTCACTACAGAGACAGTATGAGCAATAAGAAAGACTTTTCCAGCTACCCTCTCCTGAACTTTGTCTCATTTACAACAAATTAAAGCATTATTAGATTAGATGTCTGAGCAACAATATCAGTGGGAGTTGAGAAGAATGTGAGGAGATCTAACTGAGGTATATAAAATGCTAAAGGGGATTGACAAAGTAGACATAGAAAGAATGTTTCCTCATGTGAAGGAATCTTAAATGAGAAGTCAAAGTTTTCGAATAAGGGGTAGCAGATTTAAAACAGAGTTAAGGAGAAATTACTTCTCTCAAAGGGTTGTGTAACTCTGGAATTCTAAAGAGTGCAGTTGATGCTGGGACATGGAATAAATTTAAGGAGGATATAGCCAGAATTTCAATCATTATGGAGTTAAAGGGTTATGGAGAGTGGGCAAAAAAGTGGAGTTGAAGCAATGATGAGATCAGCCATAACCGTATTAAGTGGCAGAGCAGACTTGAGGGACTGAATTGCCTCCTTCTGCTCTTAGTTCTTATGTTCTCATGGACAAGAAGGGGAGATATGGCCAGAGGTGGTTACCAACAATAAGCATTTTGCTGGCACCTTTCAGTGAGCGTTCGAGCGAAATAAATTTGGCTTAACCACATAGAATCCTAAGTTCCTTTCTGTACATGCCTGCTAACCTTGGGTGATGCCAGATGAAAGGTAGACTTTAGTTTTCTCTAAGATCACAGGCAATATAATTGGACAATAATCAGTTACCTCCTTAATTCTCTGACCACCTTGTCATATGCTCTTTCTCTTTTGTGCATCCACCTCTTGCTGTGCCCCTAATATTTTTCCGTTGTTTCTTCAGCAATGAGAACCCTGTATTTGCATAATTGAATAGGTCTGTCCTTGTTTGTCTGATTACACTGGGAGGAAAATGAATCACACATCCCTCCTGGCAGCTGTCTGATGAATGTGCAATGGTTTCCAGGTGCAGTCTGGAAAGATTCAAAGTTGTTTTCCTAGAGTGAGTGGAATTCAGCCAGAAACTGGTGTATTTCTCTTCTGGTGGGTAGTGTAACCTCCTGTGACCATGATGTGCAGTGCATTCCAAATGAGACTGTTTTAGTTTGTCATCTTATTGTGTTGGTATTTACATATAGGAAAGAAATATATTCAATGGGTTTCTAACTTCAAATTTCTCAAAATAAGTCTATTTCATTTGTTCATTCTCGTCCACCTCACAACATAAAAACAGATGCTAGTTTCATTAAGAGCTTAAATTCAGCTAAATCTCATTTTGCCAAGTTTGAGCAGGAAATTAATTCTGGCTGAACTCTGCTGTTAAAATCCAAACTTGTCCTTCAATTGCAGCAAACAAAATGGTTCAATCAATGTAGCAAGAGTTATTATTGTTTCTTTAATGGGTTCAAGATATGTATATATATATATATCAATGGATTTGGGGGAGATGGTGGCATAATGATATTGTCACTAGAAAAGTTCTCCAGAGACCCACATGTGTTCTGGGGAATTGGGTTCAAATACCAACAAAGCAGAATTTAAATTCAATTGTGGAATTAAAATGTCTAATTATGAATATGAAACAATTGTCAGGAAAATCCCATCTGCTTCACTCAATGCCTTAACAAAGCAAATTGCCACCTTGAGCTGGTCTGGCCAACATGAGACTCCAGACCTTCACCAATGTGGTCGTCATTTAATTGCCCTCTGAAATGGCACAAATCCTCAGTTGTCCACGGAATTCCCTCAGTTGTATCAATCACTATAACGTCTCAAAAGAGGAATTAAACTGGACAGACCAACTGGCACCAACCTAGACATTGCAAATGACAACTGCAAACAGAGCATTGTCATTCCTGCAAAGTGACTAACATCAGGCGGCTAGGGAGAGCTGTATCACAGAGCAGTCAAGCAACATTATGACACAATCATACTTTACAGACATCGTCCTAGACACCACCATCACCATCCCTGGGTATGGCCTGGGCCACCAGCAGGACAAACCCAGCGGTAGTGTTGGCACAGTGGTATACAGTTGGGATGGAGCTGCCCTGGGAGCCCTTAACATTGATGCTAGACCTGAGGAAGTCTTATGACACCAGATCAAACATGGGTAAGGAAATATCCTGCTGAGTACCATGTAGCACCTTCTTTCAGCTGATGAATCAGTATTCCCACATCTTGACAGAACTTGGAGGAAGCACAGAAGAACGATGTGGAATGTAATCTGGGTGGATGAATTCAATGTCCCTCACTAAGAGTGGTTTTGTGACAGCACTACTGATTGAACAAGTCAAGCCATTGAAATTGGAGAATTTGGAAGGCTTAACTCCAGTTAAGTAAATGCTAAGTAAAGTATTAAATACCTAGTCTAATTCCTGAGTAATGATTCAACTGACCCCAACTTACCTCACATATCGTGGACTGCATCTCCCCCAGACCCCTCACATCCCCAGACCTCCTTGGAATCCTGCTCCCATTCCCCAGCTCCTCAACAACAAGCACATCACCTTGTTAGCTGCTCGAACTGTGCAGAGACAGCACACCGGATTGATACAGCACACTGTCTCAAGACTTTACCGGTGTCTGCCCACTGAGAATAGTCCAAACAGAGGACCTACATCTTCTCAAATTTATCGTCTGGTCCACCGCAGCCCTAGTTGAGGCATGGGTGGCATTTTATCTGCACTCTGCACCAGTCAGGGGGTCATGAGCCATGGTTACAGTGGCTATCCCTTGATTCCCAGTAACCAGCCTCATAAGGCAACTGATTCTTCAAATGCACGAGGTACATGAGAATACTTCAGGCATTAGTAAGTAAACGTTAACCAAATAGATCCTCTTCCTGTTAAAATCCACAGTGGTGTGATATGGCTATTTCAGTGCTGTGCATGTGTACTCAATGGCACTATACACCTTGGGGAAGTCAGCTATGTTCCCAAATTGTACTGCCGGGGCTGCAGCACTGACCCATTCATGAGACAAGGAATCGAACTGGTGTGACCTTCTGCAGGTCATTGTCCTGATGCATTTGTGGCTCAGGACTGAGTGACCCCACACTTATTGCAAGGAGCCAGTTGCATTAAAGTTCAGTGTCACTTTTACCAGGAGAAGATGACCTTCAACTCATTCCCATTTTCATAATTCCATCAAAGCATCCCAGGAAGTACAAAGTATGGGTCAGCATTGCCCCAGGAAGTGGAATCATGGCAGATGCCATGTGTCATGAGGGGACATGAACTGCCTGACCTGGGTGCTCCTCAGTCTCTTTGCTCACCTGCTGCTCGCTCTACTGCTTGCTATCGGCCCTTGTCCTCTTTCATCCACCTTCTCTGGAAAGAAGCCATAGTGACGAATATTCCGCCAACTGCAGGGTACAGAACCTCTGCCTTTATCTAGTCAAATGTTGCAAGGAACTCAGCTCACAATGAATACCAGGCACTGATGTCAGGAAACCCCCAAAACTTCCATGTCCCCTTTATCTTGAAATACCCTGTCAGATCACTTCTACCCAGATTCCATTTGTAGTGACTCACCACATTGAACTTCACTTACTATATCCTTGAAACCTGGCATTACACCTGAATGATACTGCGCTGTTTCTCTATCCTTCCAGTGTGGAGGCCATGGTAGTTCTCACTGGCACACCCCTCCTGTAGCCCACCATCCTCTCCAATGCAGATCTTCATACCCCCAATCAGCTTGGATTTTCCACCATTAATATCCTAGCCTCCACCTCCACAAATGACTCTGCTTTCTTTCTCCTGAGTTTGACTGTACCACCCTTTTTGACAAGGCACCCCACTATGTCCTTAAGAGTCTTCCTTTGCCCTCCTCAATGATCAATGACCAGATCCCCGGGATTTTGACAGTATTAGACAAGAACTTTCGAAAGCTGATTGGAGGCAGATGTTTGCAGGTAAAGGGATGGCTGGAAAATGGGAAGCCTTCACAAATGAGATAACAAGAATCCAGAGAAAGTATATTCTTGTCAGGGTGAAAGGGAAGGCTGGAATGATAGGGAATGCTGGATGACTAAAGAAATTGAAGGTTTGGTTAAGAAAAAGAAGGAAGCATATGTCAGGTATAGACAGGATAGATTGAGTGAATCCTTAGAAGAGTACAAAGGAAGTAGGAGTATACTTCAGAGGGAAATCAGGAGGGCAAAATGGGGACATGAGATAGCTTTGGCAAATAGAATTAAGGAGAATCCAAAGGGTTTTTACAAAT
>NC_057721.1:35365969-35392481 GCF_004010195.1 Chiloscyllium plagiosum
ATCGGAAAGATGTTGTGAAACTTGAAAGGGTTCAGAAAAGATTTACAAGGATGTTGCCAGGGTTGGAGGATCTGAGCTACAGGGAGAGGCTGAACAGGCTGGGGCTGTTTCCCCTGGAGCATTGGAGGCTGAGGGGTGACTTTATAGAGGTTTATGAGGGGCATGGATAGGATAAATAGACAAAGTCTTTTCCCTGGTGTGGGGGAGTCCAGAACTAGAGGGCATAGGTTTAGGATGAGAAGGGAAAGATATAAAAGAGACCTAAGGGGCAACGTTTTCACGCAGAGGGTGGTATGTGTATGGAATGAGCTGCCAGAGGATGTGGTGGAGGCTGGTACAGTTGCAACATTTAAGAGGCATTTGGATGGGTATATGAATAGGAAGGGTTTGGACGGATATGGGCCAGGTGCTGGCAGATGGGACTGGATTGGGTTGGGATATCTGGTCGGCATGGACGGGTTGGACCTGTTTCTATGCTGTACCTCTCTATGATTCTATGACTGTATCCACCCCAGACCTCTGCAAGCAACCCGAGCCATGACTGAAAAGATCTCTGATTGATGACACATGAATCCGATGACTGCTGCTGCTGGCCCTTTAGGATTGACCTCTGCCCACTCCCAAGACTGTTCTCTGACAGATCCCCTAACTAGTTGGATAACTGATGGCAGCTGAACTCCTGAACTGTGCCCATGACTAATGGTACCAGACCCCTGGACTGACAGTCGCTCTGCCTTGACTGAACTGAGGTCCAGCCGCCAGCACTTACTGACATGGCTATTTGATTGAATACACTGCACAAGCAGCTGGCACATGTTGTAGGTGACAGATTGACGTCTCAGTGTGTCATTCACCAAGATCACTTCCACTGTCCCCCACCCCTCCTAGGGCCGGTCCCTACTGACAACCATGATAGACAGCTTTCCCGGTCCTGGCTGAACTGTCAATGTGCTAACAGGCAAAACATAGCAAGGCGAGGCAATGCAAGGCAAAGGGGAAGTGAGCATGCATATAGGTGCTAAATGAGGCTAGCATTGAGAAAGCATGCAAGCAGCCCTGAAATACAGCCTAGTCCAGTCTGTGAGCTGGATGCCGGTTTCTGCGCACAAAGTGTACTTGCTGCAGCCTTAGCCAAGTTAGCCAAGTTTGGTACCCATGAGGATGGCCTCAACTGGGATCTTGGGTTCATGTCACACTACAGGTGACACACTACACTATACACACACTCACAGATACACACATATGCTAACATACTCATATACTCATGCAGACCCTCTCTCATACACACACTCTCTCTCTCTCTCTCATACACACACACACATACACCCCCCACACTCATACCCACACACACAACCTCTCACAGGCTTATACTCCATCACACTCACACACACACTTTACCAAACATGCACACATGCAAACACACACTCTCACACTCATTCACATTTACATGCACACACTCACACTCTCTCTCTCATGCATGCACACACATTTAAGTCAATGGGGTGAATTTGCATTTGCAGAATTATATTTGCTGATACATTCTATTTTGCTCAAAAAGTGCTCAGTCTGCAGGCAATCAATCCATGTAATATTTTATAAATTCCTCTTTGGAAATAGAACCAGTCTGACTCAAGATTGGGATACAGACAGATCTAACCTCACACCGTTAATGCATTGTCTGAGCTGAGATGTCACTTTTTCTTATAAAACCTTAAATTATCTCGAGAATGTGACTTAAAAGAAGTTCTGGGATTTACATGTTAATGAACTGAAGCTTGCAACCCATTCTAAAAGATGAAAGATTTAACAGTAATCTAGGTTTGTTCAATATACCATTTCAGTTGCATGACACTGTAATATTTTGCTATAAATTCATTGTCTTATGGTTCTGCTCCACAACGACCTGATGAAGGAGCAGCCCTCTGAAAGCTAGTGTTTCCAAATAAACCTGTTGGACTATAACCTGGTGTTGTGTGATTTCCTCCACATCATTGCTGCAGCCTTTCAGTGTTAGTTGTTGGTGCACCTATTTGCGTGTAAGAATCTGTACCGAGGTACTTTTGTGCCTTATGTTAGCGACTTGTAAGCATTTCACTCTACTCATATGAGTATACATGACAGTAAAGCTAATTCTCAACTCCAAACTTGTTCATCCTAACTGGTATGTGGATGCATTTGAGAGGTGTCATGATGGTCATGGGGGTGTGGTTAATTCCAGATGCCAATGTTTGTGGATGTGAGATGTATATAGCTGGTGCCAATGGATGCTCTGAGATGCAGTTTGTTCCTATGCAACCTGAAGTCCTTAGGAGCAAGTGGTGAGCTGAATTCACTAGGTACCCATGCCACTTCCACACTGAGTTTTCTCAATGTCTAACTTGTTTGACATGTTTATTAAGAAGGAAAGGTAAATATTATTAGGTGAATTGGGTCATTAATAAGGTGTTTAATAACCAATAACCACGAATTGGCAACTTACTACTGCTCTTATCAAAAGCATAAAACATATAGTGAGATGTTCCTGATATTCCAATCAGCCTTGCTGGACTTCTTGTCTGATTCTGCGACAAATCATCATAGCCCATGTTGCTCAGACCCTTATAAATCTGACTCTGAATATACAATGTCTCATCTTTTTATAATAACTTTAGCAATAAATATCCCCAGTACCTGGTCTGTTTAATAATGGAAAAGGAATAACAGCATATTAAATTCATTTATGAACATGGCAAATTTACAGGTTACTAAATTTGAATGTGAGTATAGAGGCATCAGATTTACTTTATTCAAGAATACAAGAGAAAATTCAACCCTCCCTAAAAAAACGTTATGACTTTTTATTTGTTATTTTCAAATATTTTGGAAAGTACTATATTTATACCTTCTGAGTGAAAAATACATTTCCCTGCAGCAGTCAGAGATATTTTAAATATGGAAAAAAAGTATGTGTACAGAATTCAATATAAGATGAGTTCAGGTGAATGGATTAAAGCAATTAGAAATATAACATGATGCATTGAAGGCTGGAGCACAACTAACAGTTTTTCTTAGTCTAAGTTTTTAAAAATCTATCACTAGGTTTATTTTCTTTCTGAAAATAAAATCATGACTAGGACTAAAAGTTTGCTTTAAAAGAAAACAAATTCATAATTATTTCGCAGGAGCTGACTTGCAGAGTTGAATTTTCAGTTCTCGGGTGGCCTGAACTGTCTCAAGTATTGGGTTTGTAATCTGTTACACTGTTAGCACTTATATTGAAGTGTCAATCTGCACATTTCTCTTTAGGCATTTCTGATGTAACTGAAATGGTGAGGGTTTAGTTTCTGGGCAACAATAAGAACTTCCCAATGTGCATGCAAATAAACTGGAAATAACTTTAAAATATTGGAACATGAACAAATAATTCAATGAAGTCAAAAACCTAAGTCACTCAGTGTGATGGTACACTGTGATAAAGTGTTAAATACAGATTGTATTTTTAATGCAGCAAATCTCTTTAATTCAATGTGACTTCTTACTACTTTCAACCACTGGCACCTTCTCAAATCATGTGTTTGTTGGAGACCAACCATCTTGGTCCCAGAACATTTGAGTTCCTTAAGATACTGTTCTGGACCAACCCTCTTCAGCTAATCTTGGATCTGATAATCTTGAATGCCACTTTTCTGCATTTTCCTCATAACCCTTTACTGATTCAAAATCTGTCTATTTCAGCCTGAAATGCACATAATGATTCAGCCTCAGTAGCCTTGGTGATAAAGAATTCCACAGATTTACAGCCTTCTGAATGGAGATATTCCTCCTCCTCTCTGTCTTAAATGTGCAGCCCCCTGTTATGAAACTATGGCTCCAGTTCACACTGTCCCAGAAGAGGAACCTCCCAACACGTAGCCCTTTCACCCTCCAAAGAATCTTACATGTTTCAATAAGGTCTCCTCTCATTCTTCTAAACTCTAATCTGTTCAACAAACTCAAACTACTCAACCTCTTCCCATACGAAAATCCCTCCATACCGAGGATCAGCCTGGTAAACCTGTTTTGGACAGTCTCCAATGTCAACGTAGTTTTCCTTAGACAAAGACCCCAAAACTGTTAACAGTATTCCCGGTGTAGTCTAACTCATTCCTTAACATTCAATGGTAGTGTCATTGCTGAACACTTCAGCATCCCTACCATGGAGGTTACCATTGAACAGTAACTTAACGAGATCTGTTATTTAAGGTGATGTTCTGAAAGGATTAATATAGGAGACTACATAAGGTTCAACCCAATCTGGTGATGCCATATTGCCTTGGGTGGGAATAAACAGAACACTGTGGGATCTTAGTATGCAGACAAACCTACACCGTCTTCCTCATTGTCTTAGTAACCAAATAACTTGTATTTGATTGTTGACATCCAAAGAACTGCATTGAGCAAACCACCATAAGCACAAGCTTCCAGTATTTGGCATCTGAAAACATATAACATGGTGCTCAACAGCAACGATTTGAGCTGAATTTATTTGGGCTGTATGATATAACAATGTAAAAGCAGTGAGAATTCCAGTGCACCCAAGAGGTTAAAAAAAATCAGGAGTAGTACAGGATATTTACAGTTTTGCGACTCCTTGGTTTTAAGAACTACTCATACAACCTGCAGCAGCTGAACAATGAACAACAAAGAAATTCTAGAAAGATCAACAAGGCAGAAACAGCCCTGTGGTAATGGCTTTTACATCAAATCTGATAAGAAGCAGGTTTGAGCTAGAAGGTAGTCATCCTGTTCCAAATTCCATCAGGAAGCAAGAATCTGTAGCAGCAGTCCTAATGAACAGTTCAACTAAGAAGCAAACAGGCATTGAGGCTTTGTGAGGAAATTAAAAATCCTTGCTTGGTAGGGGAACAATTTCAAATTAATGATGCAGAGTGAGTTGAAGGATTAGAAGTTAAAAATGAGCACTGACAATTCAAAATGAGCATTACTGCCATTATAAGTAGACAAAACAAGGTTTGGCTACAGGAGGAAATCCAGGGCCATAGAAATAATTTAAACAAGCGTTGCTGTACTTATTATATTGCAAGGCCAGAAGTAAAGCAACAAAGAGCAATTTAAAAGCCTAAATGGAGACAGTTTACCAGAAGAAGAATAAAAAAGGGTTTGAGACTGTGGTAAGAGTGGGGAATTCAGAAATTAAACCATTGTTCAGGCTGGAAGAATTTATTAAGTCCCAAGGACCACGCTTTATATTGAAAATTATTTAGAAGGTGGGAAGCCTTGAATTTGACCACAAAAATGTGTGAAAATGCAATGTGCCATATGGAAAGACAGTGTTGCTATGTTACAGAATTGAAAACTTTAAAATGAAATTGTAAAAGCATTGCTATACCACAGATTTAAAGGTTTGTCAAACAAAACAATAAAGCATGTGGATATATTGAAGAATTATAAGTGTTTAAAGCAAATACAATAAAGCAGCATTAAGTACTGCAGAAATTTAAAAGGTTGTAGAAACCACATTAGGAAGAAATGACAGAGCATGCTTGAAGGGCTGACTGACCTAAATCTGCTCCTGTATCTTGCATTTTTATATTCCTAAGCCTCTTAACCGTGCTAATCTTATAAAAAAAGGTTTTGAAGGAAATAAGCCTTTAAAAGAGAGAACAGGCAAAATGCCTGAGAAAGTTCCTTTGAGAAAAATAAAACATTTTTATAAGTTATATTTTACAACTTGTTCATATCTAGCAAATTCTGTAATATAAATTATTTGAAGGTAGGTGGTAATTGAACACAGCTTATAACTATGAATTTTGGAAGCTAACAGCTCAACGTTTCAATTTTTTCTTTATTGATGACAATCTGAATCTCTGTAGGAATGTGAGATGAGAGATGGATGGAAAGAGATGTGGACAGAATAAGTGAGTGGACACCAAAGAGGCAGAAAAAGTATATTTGATAATAGCTGAAGAGCAGAATATTTTTGGAATGTGTGAACCTTGTAAATGTTAATGAGAAGGACACCTTTTTTCTTGTTCAAGGACTGTGGACACATTTGGCTCGGCCAGCCTTTATTGTCTATCGCTAATTATCCTTAAGAAGGTGGTGGTGAGCTGACTTCTTAAACTGCTGCAGTCTTTAGCATGTAGGTACACCCACAATCCTGGAATGGAACTCTAGGCTTTTGACACAGCAATATTGATCCAAGTCAGGATGATGAGTGGCTTGGAGGACAACCTGCAAGTGCTGACTTATGCATTTGCTGCCCTTGTCCTTTTAGACCACAAAGATTGCTGGTATAGAAGCTAATGGTGAAGGAGTCTTGATGAGTTGCTGCATTAAATTGAACACACTGCTGGCACTGTGTGTCAGTGGCAAAGGAAGTGAATATTGAAGCTGATTGGGATGCCAACCAAGCGGACTGCTCTGTTGAGCTTCTTGAGTATTCTTGGAGTTTCACCAATCTTGGTAAGTGGAGGACATTTAATTACACTCCTGATGTATGCCTTGTAGGTAGCGAATGAGTATTATGAAGGAGAAGGCCTATCCTCTGAGCAGCTCTTGAAGCTGTAGGATTTATATGTCCGGTCTAGTTCAGTGTTTAGTCAATGGTAATCCCCAGCATGTTAATAATGAGGGATTCAGTAATGGTGATACCATTGAACATCTAGGAATGATGGTTAGATTCCCTCTTGTTAAAGAATCATTGCCTAGCACTTTTGAAACATGCATGTTACTTGCCAATTTTCAGCATGAAGAAAATGTCTTGCTACATTCGGACACAGACTGCTTCAGTTTTATTCTATTATTGAATTGCGCTAAAAGCTTCTTAAAATCTACTGAGCAGGCAGGTTTTCATTCAATGTTTCATCTGATGGAAAGCTTCAGGGGCAGTAATGTTTCAATATACAGTATGCTTTTTAAGCAAGGCCATTTCAACAGCTGAACAATTATAACAAAAATTGTAGAGTTATATGTGAACCTCTCCAAACTTTTGATGCAGAAAAGGCCATAAATGAATTGATTGAAAATAATTGGACTCATATAAGAAACAGAGGAAGTTAGTATGCAGGTACACTAAGCAATTAGGAAGGCAAAATAACTTTTTTGTATGGATAGTGGTGTACAAGAATAGGGAAGTCTCACTATAATTATGTGGAGTTCTTCATTCTCTATCCGAATGCTATGCCCAGTTTTGATCTTCATTTTTAAGGAAAGATATACTTGGCTTGTTTCCCATAGTGAGTCATTGAGAACATTGGGACCATGTCCTCTAGAGTTTAGAAGAATGCAAGGTGATCCCATTGAAACATACAATGTTCTGAAAGGATTCGATAGTACCAGTGCTGAGAGGTTGTTTTCTCCCAGATGGATGTTCAAGAAGAAGAGCCATTGGTTCAGATTAAAAGGCCAATCATTTAAGGATTGAGGAGAAATTTCTTCAATGAAATAGTTGTGAATGTTTAAAATTTCCTACCCCAAAGGGCTGTAGATGCTCCAGTGTTGAATATATTTAAGGTTAAAATAAATAGAGTTTTGGTCTCTTTTGGGAATAAATGATACGAGGATGTGTGACATTTGAAGTCAAAGATTAGCTACAATGATCGTAATGAATAGCATAACAGGCTAAAGGACGTTTTGGCTTATTCCTGGTCTTAATTTCTTATGTAGTGTCTTTAGTATTGCATGGCTTATCATGAGGGCAATCAAGAGTTGGAGAAAGTAATGTCTGATTGATTTATTCTCACAGCCTTCAGTTCTAGTCTCTAACAAACCTGGGTCATATTGATAATCCCTGACTGAGGTGAAAATACATTGACAAGTGACACAGGGGATGAAATGCTAACTGTCAACTTAAAATGCCATTCATTAAAGCAGATGAAATATCCATCACCACAAGGTCATGCAACCTTTTAACAGGACAATGCTGGGAGGGATAGTATCCTCTCATTCATTACCTGACCTCTGCATCAATCAGATGAAAAGCAGACTGGAGAAAGTTGTAGGAATGTACTTGTATGTATTGAACAACTGGTTATATGGGGCTGGATCTGACATTATTTTGGTTAAGTGTAAGTCGGGTTGAGTATTTTCAAATGATTCTCAATCTGAGGCCCAGCTTGATAACTCGCCCTATAATAAAGCACTTTTTGTGTTTAACTATGGGTGACAGCAGTTTTGCAGATGAACTGGAAGTGAACGGTTGTGTCAAAATGGAGCTTTGGTTGGTAACTGGTTGCGGATTGGTTTGTTGGGCTAGTGACTAGTTAAGTGACTAGTTATTGATTACAGGGGCCTTCTGCTTGCCAACAACCATGTGATTGGATCTCAGGTAACAGAGCTTGAGGCTTGGAATAAGATACAGAGAAGTCAGTGAGCCTCCAGCTGTTAGGAATTCTCTCTCTATTCTCTGTTGTATATCATTTCAAACATGAAGAAACCAGTTTATCTTTCCATTAGCAGTTGCTGTAATCATGATTTTTAATTCATAGAGACCTTATATAAGCAAACCAGCCACCTGGTACCTCATGTGAATTAGTGGAAGCATACAGAGAAGGACAACTGTGAAGTAGTGTTCTGACCAGCGTAAGAATTATCTCAGCAAACTTTGTGAATAGAAACTAAACTGTTTTGCACAACCATAACCCATGTTTTTTTTCCCTGTCTGTGTCTGCTTGTATGTTTGTAAGGGAGATGTTAAAGAGGATTAGAGTTTTAATTAGTGTTGTATGCTGAAGATTTTTAACTATTTGCCTCTCGCTATAATCTAATTCCTTGTAATAAATAGTAATATTTTGTTAAGTATAGAAACCTGGTCCATATTTTCTTTTCTGATGACCCAAGGAATGAGAGGGCTTGATTTTCAGCAATTAGCCCAGTAATGCGTAACAGTATGTTATCAAATGCATTTAATTAATTACTTACCTGGCCTCTTTGTATGTATCACTCACTCTTTATTCCCATTTTACCATGTGCCACTCCTAGAATGACTCGCCATTCACCGGACACCCCAGGAAAACTAGCAAACCTGTACTTGCACGATCTTTACAATCCTGTAGTTCACTTATGCAAATGCTCTTGGTCCTGATGCTTCCCCATAAGGTTCTTGACAGTTGCCACGGAGAGGTGAAATTGTCACCCCACTTTGCAGACAGGGACCTGCAGGAACAGGGGTGATGCAGATGTAGGACTTCCTCTTCCTTTCGTAGGAGCAGTGGAGGCTTTAACACTAGACCATGCCTGCCTGGTCCGAGGTTACTACTTGAGTTAATGCAGTTTCAGCTGACTGGAGGAATGTCCAGCATTGTCCTTCTCTACTCCACCAGCATGATGCCATCATATAACTCACCACACAGCTTGACAAAAGCTGCTGTCACAGTTAAACACAAAAGGTATCCTTTCATTCAGTACCTGACCTCTACACCAATTGAAAAGAAGACTGGAGAAAGTTATAGGAGTGTGCTTGTATGTATTGAACAACTAGTTAGATGGGCCTTGCTAGACTTCTCACTTGATTCTGCCACAAATCTTGCCAGAGCTCATGTTACTCAGACCTCTAGAAGATTCTGCCTATGTAACATGTATGAAATGATGACTTTGTTGCAGCCTGTTTATCTAGAGGGTCATAGAAAGTCATACAGCATAGAAACAGACCCATCAGCTCACCACAAACACCAAACAGTATTAATTCCATTTGCCAGCACTTGGTCCATAGCCTATTCTGCCCTGGCACTTTAAGTACTCATCCTGATGCTTCTTAAATGTTGTAAGAATACCTACCTCTACAATGTCTCAGGCAGTGTGTTTCAAATTTTTACCACTCTTTGGGTGAAAATGTTTTTCCTTACATCTCTTCTAAACCATTACTCCTCATCTTATACTTATTCCCTCTGTTTTTAGAAATGTCTGCCTTGGGGAACAGATTCTCACCATCTACTCTGCCCAGGACTCTCATAATTTTGTATACCTCAACCAGATCCCTCTTCAGCCTGCTCTGCTCCAGGGAAAACAAATGCAATCTATCCAGTCTCTCCTCATAACTGAGATTTTCATCGCAACCGACATCCTGGTGAATCTCCTCTGCAATCCAGAGCAATCACGTTCTTCCAATAGTGTGGCAACCAGAATTGCACACAGAATTCCATTCGTGGCCAAGCCAATCCTGTATAACAGTGCAACAAGATTTCCCTGCTCCTATATTCTACGCCCAGCTAATGAATGCGAGTAGCCTGTGTCTTCTTCACCACCCTATCTACCTTCAGGGACCTATGAACTTATAAACAAAAGTCCCTTTGTTCCTCAGTACTCCCCAGGGGTCTACAATTCACTGTGAAAATTCTTCCCTTATTAGACCTCCCAAATCCTCACACTTATTGGGATTAAATCTTGTCTGCCATTGCTCTGCCAATATCGGACTGTAGCCTGACACTATCCTCCACATTATCAACAATGTCACTAATTTTCGTGTCATCTGCAATCTTACTAATTAAATCTTATGCATTTGCATCCAATTTGTTAATGTACATAAGAAACAACAAGGGTCCCAGCACAGATCCCCGTGGTCACAGGCTTCCAATCACAAAAATGCCCCTTCATCATCATGCTTATTTGAAAGCCAATTTTGGATCCAGGTTGTAATGAAGTAAACTATTTAGAGGGAAAATATTGTAAATACATGAATTATAATTGTTGCTACTTCTCATTCCATTGAATGATTGATCGCGCCTGGGAGTGTTTACTCATGAAATTTGAAATTAAAAGTTAAAAATGATTTGCTTATCAGCATATGACCCTTCAAGTATACAGGAATTAAAAAAAATGCATGTTTTTAACAGCTATTTTTACATTGATTCATAATGAGACCTTTTGAGTATGCTTAGTAAATTAGTAAATGCAATGGCACACAACGCTACAAATATTATTTTTGTGATATTTATTCAGCCATTGAAACAATCAAAACCAACGGACCGTCTGTGTGTGTGTGTGTATGTGTGTGTGTATACTATATATATATAATTTTAAACATTTCTGGTCCTGCCGTGATCCATCAGATGAAATATTAAATCAAATCTTCTCTGCTGATGTGGATTTTAAGAATCCTTTGGCACAATGTGGAGAGAGTAGTGAGTTCTCCAGGTGGTTTTGCCAAGATGTAATCTTTGATCAATACTACAAAAAGCAGAAGGATTGACTATTGATCAAGTTGTGATTTATGCAATCTTGCTTCATGCAAAGGGGTCACTGCATTTGGCAACATTATGAATCGCTACATTTCAAAATACTATCTTGTTTGTGAAATCTTTTGTCCAGATGTAGACCAGGATTTTCAATTCTGGTTCAGGCACCCACCTATTAATTTGGTTCTGGGCTGTGCCCTCTCATTGTATGTCTCAGACATATTCCCTGGAAATTTAAAGGGCCAAGTCAATGAATGACAAGTAGGAGGTGTCCAGTAAGGATAATGGGCAGACCTGTGGGGCTTGAGGTCTATGGGGATACACTCAAATATTGACACATGGGCAGCACCACTTTCTGATGTTGGAGTAGCAGTTTCTGACTGGAGAGAGAGATGCCCTGTTGAGACACTGTCTCAAGAAGGTTTCATTTTATTGTGTAAAATGTCCACAATTGCATGACAATGGTTTTGGATGCACATGAACTGGAATGCACAGCTGAGCCCAGCAGAAGTTATGGGTCAGGGGCTCCCATGGGTTGCCAGTCGCCTTCTGTGCTCCAGTACACGAGACAATACCATCTAATACTATTCTAACAAAGTCAAAACACCTAAACAAATCATAAGAATATTAACACATACTCAGTTTCATGTGGCTATATTTGAACTAACTTTATTTATATGTGCCCATCAGAGAAATTAACAGAGAAGCAGTTGAACAAAATTATCAGCTTTTATAATATACTTGCCGAAGTGCACAGTCTCAGACAATGGATGTTCTTACTCCAGAATGTTGTAGCCACGTGCTCCAATTACGCCCACTGTTAGAGCACTGATGTGGAACACCAATGAACAGGAGGAGAGAGGTCAGATTCCTTCATATTACTGAGTCATCATTCTGAGAAGCTTTAAATGAATGTACAAATTAGGAGCAGAAGTAGCCCATTCGGCCCTGTGAGCCTGTGACGCCATTCAATAACATCCTGGCTGATCTGTTGGGCATTGGGTTCCATGTTGCCATCTATTCCTGATAACCTTTCATTCCCATGCATAACAAAAATCTATCCACCTGTGCCTTAAAAATACTCAATAACTATACCTTCACTGTTTTATGAGGCAATAGTAGCACAACTCCTGAGGAAAAAACTCTCCATATCTGTATTTTAATATGGCAAAAACCAATTTTAAAGCAGTTCCCCCTAGTTATGAACTGACCCACAAGGGGAAACATCCTTTTCATGTCCACCTTGTCAAGACCATTCAGAACCTTCTACAATCAAATGTAAGCTGCTTGAACTTCAAAAACCCACAGCAGACGTGTTTGCCCCTTTGTTGTGAAGAAGGGTTACACCCAAAATGTTGACGTCTCCACCTCCTGATGCTACCTGGCTTGCTGTGTTCTTCTAGCCTCCTGCTTGTCTACCTTGGATTCTGGTATCTGCAGTTATTTTGGCTCTAACCTTGGAGCGTAGTGGCACCAAAGTGTTCCCATATGATGAAACCTTGACACCTCACCTGCCCTGCCATCAATAATGAGTTTAAATTAATCAGTTCGTGATATTAGTCATTTATTTATATTGATTTTAATGCTTTGTTAAACATGCCACCAATTTATGTACTATGTTAAAATGTAAGAACAGAAAATACCTTAACTAAAAGCCAGATACTCTCAAAACAGCTAGCTCTTTTCTCTATAGTGGAAGAAGAGCCAATTTTATTCAGCCTCAGTGAATCTGTGAATAGACATTTTTTTTATTTCAAAATATACTTTATTCATAGAAATAAATCTTTGGTACTTGTAAATTTGTCATGTCGTTCATAGATATATACATTGCATGCCTTAACATTACAAAGAACAGATTGAATTACTCGAATTTACAGTTATCCTATTTACAGTTCCCTTTATTAACCATCCAGTCTCTTATTATTTAGCTGTGGCTTCAGCAGGACCCACCAACTGAGTGGGTGCCCTGTTATACTATAGCAAATGAACCTTTTTTAATCCCAGTGTATGGGGTTACCGTTGTCCATTTGACTGTCCTGACTCTGGGGAAGCTGTCTGCATCCCATGGTGAGCACGAACTGCTGGACCCTCGCTGGGCTGAGGTAGCTATCCAGCTCCTCACTGTGGTCATTTACCTGCTCTGGAGTCATTGAGCCAAGGCAAGGGTCCGCACCTTCCAGTTCTGTGTTTGACAATGGGACTGTTAGAGGATCGCAGCTCTCAGTTGTCTGTGGTTGTGGGGCAGTGGGTACCCCCTAGTTCTCACTGGGTGGAGGGTGGACTTCGGGGGGTCCGTTGTTTCCTGGTTGGGAGGAAATGCCCTCCTCTTTATCTGCGGCGCTCTGTCTCTTCTTCTGGTGGTGCTGACATTCTGTGCGCCCGTCTTCCCCATCCGAAGAGCTGGCCGTCCCTCCCTCGTGCAGCTGTCTTTTCCCCCTTTGCTGGGAGGCTTTGGGGGCCTGGCCGGATTTTCTCTTCCTGTTTTTAACAGCTATCCACTCCTCTGTCTGCTCGATTACCTTCTCCTCCATTGCTTCCATCTGCCCAGCAAGAGCTAGGATCAGCTGCTGTGTCTCTCCACTGGCTGCCACCTCCTCCACTCCAGCCTGTTCTTCTTTCTGGGTGCCACCAGACTCTGTTTCCCTGCTGTATGGGTGCACATTATTGGTCTTTGGGGGTCCATGGCTCGCATTGCCACCTCCAGCCATCTGTGCGTAAGTGGGCCCCCCCCCCCCCCGTCTTGGGCTGGTCTTGTACACGTGGCCCGTCTCTCCGCACAGGTTGCAGCTCTTTGCTTCCTGACAGTCCTTAGTCAGGTGACCCTCACTTGGACGTACCTTCCCAGGAAGGTCAGGACATCAGCCGCTGGAACATAGGGGTTGTACATATGGATTGTAACAACCCGATTCCTTTGTGCAGGGAGCACACACAATGGGGTTGCCGACAAGATGGTGTGAAGGCATTAGAGAGGTATAAGAAAAGTGTCAGGGATGAAGAATTTCAGATACTGAGAAAGACTGTAACCTTTGGAAATGTTCTCTTTGGAGAAGAGAAAAGTCGATGGAGTTACCTGCACTTATAGGGTCATACATCATGTAAACAGACCCTCCTGTCCAAGCAGACTATGCTAAACATAATTTAACACCAAACTAGATCCACCTACCTGCCCCTGGCCCATATCCCTCCAAACCTTTCCTATTCATGTACTTAGCCAAACGTCTTTTAAACATTATAATTGTGCCACATTCACCACTTCCTCAGGAAGTTCATTCCACACGTGAACCACCCTTGGTTTAAAAAATTTGGCCCTCGTGTTTTTTAAATCACTCTCCTCTCATCATCAAAATGTGCCCACTAGTCTTGAAATCCCCCATTCTATGGAAAAGATACTCTATGGAAAAGATACTCTACCTTTACCCCTCATTATTTTATAAACTTCTATCAGGTCACCTCTCAACCTTCTACGCTCCAGTTCTAGCCTATCCAGCCTTTCTTTATAACTCAAATCTTCCATTCCTGTCTTTTCTGAACTCTCTGTAGCTTAATAATTGAGCAACTATAACTGAGCAACCAGAACTGGACACAGTATTCCAAAAGAGGCCTCACCAATGTCCTGACAACCTCAACATGAAGGAACTGGATGGAGTACATGGGGAGAATTAATATCCATTGGTGAAAGGATTGAGAACCAGAAAAGTAAAGAAATAAAGAGTCCAGCATTATAGGTCTTAGGAATAAATTTGAATATCAGTCTTTCCAACACAGTCCATGCCAGTACCTAGCCTCAAAGGAGACCATCACTGCCTTGCTGAACCCCCCCAATGTGGGAGTCACCCCACTTCAGGCACCATCTCTTTACTGCTGGGCCCACTTCGCTGATGCCACTGAACCCACACTCACCCCAGAAACGTGAGTCCCTGGCTCCGCTGTCAGGCCAGGCCCACTGTCCGGCCATGAGACCCGCTTTGGCTGCAGATGGCACCTGGTGGGTGCCACCATCGTGAGTCTGCTGCCATTGGCGTCGGCATCCTCCAATCGTTGGAGGATCTTTGTTGCTGCTGGCCCCGAGCTCCGGGAGGATGACCTCACTGCCACCATCTCCGATTGCCAGGAGAAGCCACTGTCACTGCTGCAGGGCTGCTGCTGACCAACCCGGCACAGAAAAGAAGTTCAAAAAGGAAAATTAAAGCAAACGAGAAAGAGCGGAAGCAAAAGTCAAACCAAGAAAGATGGTCCCCAGGCAAGATCCCGCACACAGCTTTGTTACTCAGCTGCCATTGTGATCAAAAGATTGAAAGGAAGCAATTAGATTTTGAATGGTGAAACATTGGGAGATGATTACATTCCGAGGTTGTGCATGTGTTTTGTATCTGTATCACATCAATTTAACTTGTAGGTACAATGAGCAGTTAAGAAGGCAAATGGTATTTTAGCTTTTGTTATAAAGAAATAGGAGCAAAGAATTCCGATGACAATTGTGTGAACTAAAGGGAAATCTCTTTTGGAGTATACTGTGTAGTTTTGGTTTCCTTCCCAAAAGGTGGTCAAAGCTGCCTGCGAGGGATTGCGACAAAAGTTCATTTGCTCCTGAGAAAAGGAACTTGTTCAATGTGGAGATGTTGAGTAGACTGGGCCTATAGCTTTGGCAAATAGAATTAAGGAGAATCCAAAGGGTTTTTATAAATACATTAAGGACAAAAGGGTAACTAGGGAGAGAATAGGGCCCTTCAAAAATTAGCAAGGCGGCCTTTGTGTAGAGCTGCAGAAAATGGGGCAAATACTAAAGAAGCATTTTGCATCAGTGTTTACTGTGGGAAAGGATATGGAAGAAAAGAATGTAGGGAAATAGATGGTGACATCTTGCAAAATATCTATATTATAGAGGAAGAAGTGCTGGATGTGTTTCACATGAAGTTGCATAAATCCCCAGGACCTGATCAGGTGTACTCTAGAACTCTGTGGGCAGCTAGGGAAGTGATTGCTGGGCCCCTTGCTGAGATATTTGTGATTCGGAGATGCCGGTGTTGAACTGGGCTGTACAAAGTTAAAAATCACACAACACCAGGTTATAGTCCAACAGGTTTAAGTGTGCTTCCAATTAAACCTGTTGGACTATAATCTGCTGTTGTGTGATTTTTAACTTTGAGATATTTGTATCATCGATAGTCACAGGTGAGGTGCTGGAAGACTAGAGGTTGGCTAACGTGGTGTCACTGTTTAAGAAAGATGTTAAGGACAAGCCAGGGAACTATAGACCAGTGAGACTGACGTCATTAATGTGCAAGTTTTTGGAGGGAATCCTGAGGGACAGGATGTACATGTATTTGGAAAGGCAAGGATTGATTAGGGATAGTCAACATGGCTTTGTGCATGGGAAATCATGTCTCACAAACTTGATTGAGTTTTTTGAAGAAGTAACAAAGAGGATTGATGAGGGCACAGTGGTACATGTGATCTATATGGACTTCAGTAAGGCGTTTGACAAGGTTCCACATGGGAAACTGGTGAGCAAGGTTAGATCTCATGGAATACAGGGAGAACTAGCCATTTGGATACAGAACTGGTTCAAAGGTAGATTACAGAGGGTGGTGGTGGAGGGTTGTTTTTCAGACTGGAGGCCTGTGACCAGTGGATTGCCACAAGGATCGGGGCTGGGTCCATTACGTTTTGTCATTTACATAAATGATTTGGAATGCTTTCCTTTATTGGTCAGAGTATTAAGTACAGGAATTGGGAGGTCATATTGTGGCTGTACAGGACATTGGTTAGGCCACTGTTGGAATATTGTGTGCAATTCTGGTCTCCTTCCTATTAGAAAGATGTTGTGAAGCTTGAAAGGCTTCAGAAAAGATTTCCAAGGATGTTGCCAGGGTTGGAGGATTTGAGCTATAGGGAGAGGCTGAACAAGCTGGGGCTGTTTTCCCTGGAGCATCAGAGGCTGACGCATGACCTTATAGAGGTTTACAAAATCATGAGGGGCATAAATAACGTAAATAGACAAAGTCTATTTCCTGGAGTGGGGGAGTCCAAAACTAGATGGCATAGGTTTAGGGTGAGAGGGGAAAGACATAAAAGGGTCCTAAGGAGCAACGTTTTCATGCAGAGGGTGGTACGTGTATGGAATGAGCTGCCAGAGAAAGTGGTGGAGGCTGGTACAATTGCAACCTTGATAAGGCATTTGGATGGGTATATGAATAGGAAGGGTTTGGAGGGATATGGGCCAGGTGCTGGCAGGTGGGACTAGATTGGGTTGGGATATCTGGTCGGCATGGACGGGTTTGACCGAAGGGTCTGTTTCCTTGCTGTACATCTCTATGACTCTATATTACCTAGGTTTTAGAACAATTAGGCAATTAAATTGGAATATACAAATAATTCTGAAAAGGTATGACAGAGGAATGCCGAGGGAAATATTCTCCACGGTTGCAGAATTGAATTCATGGGGTCCCAGGGCAGAACATTGCTCTCCCTGGAATGTTTAAGGCAATGGCAGTGGGGGGGGGGGGAGGGATAAGTTGGGAAAAGTCAGCTAATCGGAACCTTTTTACTTGAAAAGAGTTTCCTGATTTACCTCTTAAGCTTAAGTGGCAACTTCAGATTCTTGCTATTAAATGCTATCTTTTCCCAGGTGCCCATGCATCTCATTAAACCCCCCCAACATGCCGCAATTCTATGCTTCTCCACAGCTTCCCTGAGAAGCTAGAAGCTTAAGCTTAAGCTTCAGATTCTTGCTATTAAATGCTATCTTATTCCCAGGTGCCCATGCATCTCATTAAACCCCCCCAACATGCCGCAATTCTATGCTTCTCCACAGCTTCCCTGAGAAGCTAGCTGGCACAAAATCAGAGCAGGCACCCCACAGCTTGCTGGTCACTTGTCTCAGCCACAATCCAACTCTGCCTTCAGCACCACATTCTTGCATGCCATGGACATAACATCGCTCCATCCTTTGCCCACACGGGTAGGGATTGGCAAACCACTAACCTCATGACATCATCATGCTTACTCTTGGACCAATGAACACATCACATTAGCCCTTCACCATGTAATTCTGACGGCTCGGGCCAACTATCACATACAGCCTGCTGATAGGTAGCTTTGCATGCAGGGATACACATCCATCTCATACATTCGAACAGGATGGCTGGAATGACTGTCAGCTTCATTTCTGATCACTCACTCACTTTGTGATTGCTTGGAGACTGCCATCCTCTGTGCTTTTTAGTGTGCTGCTTCTTCAGTCTAAGATACAGTTTGCCAGCTTCTGCTGTTTTCATTTTTTTAACTGAGAGGGAGAGGTAGAAGTGGTGTCACTGTGTGGAGCACTGAGCAGTTAACGGTGTGGATGTGTCACTGTATGGCACTGTACACTGTCAATGTCACACCCACAATGGTAAGCCAGCAGCTTATGTAGCAAACACACTGCACGTGTTTCAACCAAATAGCTATGTCTGAAAATCAAAGGAAAGCAGTCCTTAGTATGTTCAGGGTAGCTATGGATAATCAGGGATGTTGGTACACAGTCATTCAAGGGATTTGTCTGGTTTCAATCCAGGGTGTTAGCCATGCTCAGGCAGGTGCTTATCCAATCAGAGTCCTGAGATCTATATCCTTGCAGCCTGGGGATTTGGACACAGCCAGTCTTTCAGACTCGGTGCAACCAATCCAGAGCTGTCAGGAAGCTCAGTCGAGTCCTGTGGAGACACCAGCCTAGGGCTGGGCCACACTCTGCTGAGGCTGTCCTGAGAAGTCAGTCCAGAGGGAAGCCATGGTCAGTCCTGAAAGTTTGCTTAATAACGAGCAAGGAGCTTCTTGGAGATAGGCCTGGGGAATGTTGTAAACTCAAATCTGGGGGTGGCTTTCTTTGAACTGGGCCACAGAGGGAATGCTTTCAGTGAAAGTGGACAATTTCAGGTGAAAGGGTGAGATCTCATCAGCTGTAGGAGACGATGAAGATCTTCAGGACAGGAGTCTTTACAGGTCAATATTTCTGTGGCCTCTACATGGGAGCAGTGTAGGGCTAGCAGGGCATGGCAATTCGTAAAACCATATGCTTTGGGGATAAATTGGGGACTTTAATGGTTATACAAAGGGATTGATGGAAACAGATGTGGGCTGAAATGTTATACAGGAACAAAATACAGAAGGGAGCATTATGAATGACGGACTTACCTTTCATTTTAGATGGGAGCCTAAAAGTCACTCACAAGAAAACAAAGTTGAAATCTTGCAATCTTCAATCCAAAGTCATCTCTGAAATGTGGGCATGAAATGGCTGCCACTGCATGAAATGTAGGCAGAGTGTTGTGTTATATGTCACTGTTCATATATTGTATACTATGAAGAGACATGCTCACAATATCATCACAGTATTTTGGCATGTGACATGAGTGTCTAAAAGTATCAGGTTCAATTTTAACTGGAACCACTTGAAACGTGACATGCAAATGAAATAGCAAATAGCTTAATACTATCTGAGACATTAAAATGCCTGTGACTGTGATATATGTTTACGTCATTTATGAATGATGAATCTTTAAGTCCTGTGTAACTTCAATCTAATATTCGTGTTATGGTAACAAGTGCATTGCCATTTTCGGAACAAATGAGTCAGAGCCTATACCATGGTTATAATTCACAGAGTAAGTCACTTTTCACTTCTTTGGGAGCAGAGTAAAATTCTTTGAATTGAGGCTAAGCTGACAGCGAAGCTGATTTGACTCACTAACTGAAAAGTGTCACCAAGATTTCTGAAACACATTCCGTAGTTATTGCCAGAAAATAATACCTAGGAGCTGCCACATTCAAATACTGAACTGTAAGTGGGCAAAGACATGATGTGTGATGTGCAAGGATACCCTTTCTTTGGGTAGGGGGCTACCACTGTGGCAAACTGTCCAAATTTCACCACCAAATGTGGTATGAACACTTTGATCTTAGGAGGTATATCAGGGTAAGGTCATAAATTTTAGTTTCCTATTGAGGTATGAAACTCACTTCATTGGGAAGCATCCATGCCACACTGTGTGAGTCATGATGTTGAGGGGCCGGTCTTGGACTGGGCTGGACAATGTTAAAAATCACACAACAATAGGTTATAGTCCAACAGGTTTATTTGGAAGTACAAGCTTTTGGAGCACGGCTCCTTCATCAGGTAGCTAGTGGGGCAGGATCATAGGACACAAAATGTATAGTAAAAGATCAAAGTGTCATACAACTGATGTGATATATTGAACAATCCTAGATTACTGTTAAGTCTTTAATCATTTAGAATGGATTGTAGGTTTCAGTTCATTAAGATGTAAATCAGCACATTACACCAGCATTCCCCTGACAACGGCATGGCTGCAGCAGCCTCAGTACTCAATCCCAACAATTGCCAATCGCCGAGCTCCATCCTAAAACTCATTCGCTTCATCCTCGACCACAACATCTTCACCTTCAACAACCAGCTCTTCATGCTGACACATGGGACAGCCATGGGGACCACATTTGCACCTCAATATGCCAACATTTTCATGCACAGGTTTAAACAAGACTTCTTTGCTATACAGAACCTCTAACCAACACTATACACCAGATATATTGACAGCATTTTCTTCCTCTGGACCCATGGCGAGGAGTTACTGAAACAACAACAACACAGTGATGTCAACAAGTTTCATCCCACTATCAGATTTACCATGGATGACTCTTTAGCATCTGTCTCATTCTTGGACACACGGATCTCCATTAAGGCTGGGCACGCCTGCACCTCACTCTACCACAAACCCACGGATAACCTCATGATGCTATACTACTCGAGCTTCCACCCGAAACATATTAAAACAGCCATCCCCTATGGACAGGCCCTGTGCATACACAGGATCTGTTCAGGTGAGGAGGAATGTGACAGACATCTGAAGGTGCTGAAGGACATCCTCGTAATAACAGGATACGATGCACGAATCATCAATCGCCAGTTCCAACGTGCCACAGCGAGAAACCGTAAAGATCTCCTCAGGAGACAGACACAGGATATGACCAAGAGTACCCTTCATTTTCCAGTACTTCCCAGGAGCAGAAAAACTGTGCTATGTTCTTCGTAGCCTGCAACACATTATCAATGAGGATAAGCACCTCGCCAAGACCTTCCCTAAGCCTCCACTTCTCGCCTTTAAACAAATGCCAAATCTTAAACCGACTATTGTTCACAGCAAACTGTCCAGCCTCAGGATAATCACAACACCATGCAAAACTGTCATGGCAACCACTGCAAGACATGTCAGAGTGTTGCCATGGATACCACTATTACCTGTGAGGACACTACCCACCATGTAAGCGGCACGTACTCATGTGACTCGGCCAATGTTGTCTCTCTCAAATACTGCAGGCAAGGTTGCCCTGAGGCTTGGTACATTGGCAAGACCAAGCAGACACGACAACAATGGATGAATGGGCACCATGCAACAGTCGCCAGACACGGGTATTCTCTCCCAGTCGGAGAACACTTCAGCGGTCAGGGTCATTCAGTCTTGGATCTTCGGGTGACCGAAGACACACACACGCACACACACACATGCACACACACACACACAAACACACAAACACACAGACATACCCCTCTCTCATACACATGCTCTCTCAGACACACATGCATGCATGTGCATGTGCACCCTCTCACAGCCACGTGCTCCATCTGTCTCTCTCTCACACACACACCCCTCTCTCATACACACGCTCTCAGACACACACGCACACATGTGCATGTACACCATCTCACAGACATATACTCCCTCTCTCTCTCACACACACACACAGACAGACACATACTCACACACAAAAATGCCCCTCTCATACACACACTCTCTCAGACAGACACACATGCATGCGTGTGCATGTACACCCTCTCATGGCCATATTCTCCATCTCTCTCTCACACACACACACGCACACATACAGTCTTTCACTCCCTCTCTCTCTCTCTGCCCCCCCCACACACACTCACACATATAAAAGTCTCTGGGGTGAATTTGCATTTGCAGATTTGTGTTTGCAGACACATTCTATTTTGTTCAAAAAGCACACAATCTGTAGGCAGTCAGTCCATGTAACATTTTATAAATTCCTACTTTGGAAATAGAAACCGGTCTGACTCAAGATTGGAATACAGACAGACTCTAACCTCACACCTTTAATGCATTGTCTGAGCGGAGGTGTCATGTTTTGCAATAAAACCTTAAGTTCTCTCAGGAATGTGACTTGAAAGAAGTTCTGGGATTTACATATTAATGAAACGAAACCTGCAACTCATTCTAAGTGATGAAAGACGATGTAGGTTTGTTCTGGACAATTCAGGTGTGTTCAATACATCATTTCAGTTGTATGACACTTTGATCTTTTACTATTAACATTGTGTGCAAGCCTAGCAAGGACAGTAACCCTCAATAGCTTCTGCACCACCAGAGAGAGAAGCAGCTGGTGAGCATCCACCAAGGAGGTCGAGGAGAATAAGCCTGTCAGAAAGACAGTGCAGGCACAGAGTGGGGATGTGCCGGGCTATCGTCACAAAATGCTGATGGGGCAGGAGCAGGTCTGTGCTCAGAAGGAAACGGTGTCCCTCCCATGCCAGTGGCCATCAAGGTGGGAGCTGCCCTGATATCTTTGTGCCAGTGGCTCATTTCAAAGAACAATTGAGTGAGATTTCCCACTCTTCAACCTGTAAGTATATCAGGGACGTCACTGATGTATTTTTTTCCCAAAATGCAGCTTTCATATCCTTTCCCTGTCATCAGAAAGTTCAGGGGTGGGTCAGATACAGTGATCATCCATTAGCACTGGCTTTCCTTAGTGCAGGGTGCTGGAGACTGCATCCATGAGGTATAGAAGCAGGATTAAGCCATTCGGCCTATCAAGTCTGCTCTACCATTTGGTCATGGCTGATATGTTTCTCAAACTAATTCTCCTGCCTTCTCCCTATAGCCCTTGCAATACACTCAATGACTTGGCCTCAAATGGTTCATAATATTCCAAACATGGTCTCACCAGAGCCTTACACAGCCTCACCAGTACACCTGTATCTCTGCTTTTGTATTCCATCCCTCTTGAAATGAAAGCAAACAATGCATTTGCCTTCCTACCTGTCAACTGAATCTGCATTTTAGCTATAAGAGAAATGTGAAGTGGGACTCCTAAGTCTCTCTTGTGGTTCAGATTTCCTAAATCTTTCCCCATTTAAAAAATGGTCTTAGCCTGTATTCTTCTCATGTTACTTTGAGAGTGTGGAGCATTTGTCAGTCAAAATTAGTTCGAGTTCCATCAATGTTCAATTTATCTGTGACTGTTGATGCCCGACTTTGGAAGTCTGTAACAAATAACCTGGGAGATGCCTGCAAAACCTTGGGGATTGATTTGTGTTTGAGACAAGATCTCCTGGACCTCCTAGATTCAGGGAATACCTTTCTTTGCTGGAACTTTGGCAGAGTATTTCATCACAAGCAGGGGGCGGTGGGGGCCCTGGGCCTCTCTGCACTGTACTGAGATGGGGGCCCTGGGCCTCTCTGCACTGTACTGAGACAAAGCTTATGGGGGGGAGGGGTCCTGCATGTGGCTGCTCTTCCTCTCTGAGTGCTTCCTGGCATCATCTTGTTGCCCAGAGACAAAGGGGCTCCTTGAATAAAGTCGAAGTTACTCAACCCTCTCTTTCTTCCCATCGATTCTAAACACCTACAGCTACATCAGTGCGGTGAGTAGGTGAGTGTGCATTGCTGGAAGACTAAGCATATAGGATGTGGGTCTCCATGGCAATCACCAATCATGCCATGGAGATTGCCAGATGTAAGTATACTGGAATTAGCATGTTGCTGATGAGCTTAGTGGACTCCTCCATCCTATGAACCATTTTACTGTCAAACGTGCCTGCTGTTCCTGAGTCTCTCTGCATTTTCAAAACATTGTTATTGACTATATGATATCATCTTGTGCCTGGGACTGAATAGGTTCCTGGTCTCCGTCAGTCCCCTGGACATTAGAAACCCATAATATTTCCTCCTCAGCGTTCTGTGGAGAAGACATGTCAGTGCCTACCAGCTTGTGCTCCTGAGTCTAATCTGGATTAAGAAACTGCCAAAATGGACATCTCTGAGTTAGTGGACAGTACAGGTGAAAGTCTTACTGGGACACCCAGTGAGGGTTAGTGGCTTCCCTCTCAGAGGAGCTGCTGAAGGTCTCCAGCACTTGTCTGTATCTGGATGAGGTTCGCAGGGTGCTGCTACCTGTCTGCGAAGGGCAAAAGCCTGTGCCTTGTTAAGGTTGAGCAAGCATTGGTAGTAATGGGAAGGCAGTGCGACACAGCACAACAAAGTTGACTGTCTTGGTTGAACATTGTGGGCTTCCTGTCCCCCAATTGAGTGCTCATGTTCATCACCAGTTAATTTGAGAACCTTCTCTTCCTAGGGAGTGAGGAGCCTGGTGTTCACTGTCCCCCTCACCAACCTTGGCCTTCCACTGGCCTGGTTGTTGGCATGTTTTGATCTGCAGTGAGACAGAGGATGGAATTGAGTTTGGTGGAAGTGGATGGAAGAGCAGTTTGTGGTAATGTAGGGTCTAGAGAGGTGGGGAGGTGTTCCATTGAGTGAATGGGAAGGACAGAGGGGATGAAATTATGAGTTTGAAACAATGAGGTGAGTGAGAGAAATTGAGTGGACATGATGTATACAGTGCTGAGAGTTGTAGTCGATGAGTGTGAATGTGCTGTGTGTGTACTGGCAGCATTATAGTGAGTGGGAATCCTATGAGTATGAGAGAGTGAGGTAGCAGAGAGGAGATAGTGGCACTGACCCTTGTAGAGTGGAGGAGATCATTGACCGGATCCAACAGTGACTCGGGCTACTATCGCAGTTCAAGCTGGTTGTGTCACGAGGTCAGCAGGATAAAGTGCTGCCCTCTTCTTCAACACCTCACCCACGAGCACCTCCACATCCCTGCCAGCAAACCAAGGTGCCAACTTCCCTTTCTGGGCCACATCTCCAGTTGCAAATGTTGAGTGACCAGCTGCTGCCTTGCAGTGGGTGCAGTGGTGTGTAGTTGGATTTTAAATGCAGCACCGTAGCATGACTCCCAGAAGGCAGTGAGTACTTTGTCTCTCCTGCTGCACGGGTCCGTGAGGAGGATGTTCTGGGTAGCAGTTGCATAATGAATCAGGCAAAGACTGAAAGGTTGTGTGAAAAAGATCGGCGTGAGCCATATCAGAGAAGGCACCACAAATCTCACTTGACAAACTCTTGGACTGAAAATGGAAAAACTCAGTTCAAATGTCACAATATGGGATCAGTGATTGAGCACTGTGACCCCAGGAGAAATGCCATCACTTAAAGGGTTCCAAATCTTTTGAGTTCTCCAGCCCAGAGAACTTTGGATGCTCGGTCATTGTGGATACTCAAGAAAAAAAGCTTTGAGAAATTTAAGTATTAAGTAAATGAGGAGTTTTGTTTACAAAATAGAGTATCCATTACTGTCAATGTACTCCATTGTAGAAATACACTGACAAGCTTTAAAAATGCTTGCTTCTTAACTTAGCTATACCAGCTCAATATCAAGCAAGGAGATAGAGGAGAATGAAGCTCTTATGCATGTACAGTCATCACTGGAATTTACCTCAGCTCTTAAGGAGACAGTCCACAGGGCCTTTGCATGTTGCCTGACGACCTGTGCCAGACCCCAGTCCAACAGCAGTACACCGTCCACTCCAAGTCTCCCGACAACTCCGTCCCAGCACTCAGCTGCTCCAAGGTCGGTTTCAAAAAGGCCTTCCCTGTGTCGCATTCTCTTGGGGCTCGCTAGACGCATTGCACCAGGACTCACTGCCCTCGCTGCTCCAGGTCTCACTGTCCTCGCTGCTCCGGGTCTCACTGTCCTCGCTGCTCGGGGACTCACTGTCCTCGCTGCTCCGGGTCTTACTGTCCTCGCTGCTTGGAACTCACTGCCCTCACTGCTCTGAGTCTCACTGTCCTTGCTGCTCCAGGACACACTGCTCTCGCTGCTCTGGATCTCACTGTCCTCGCTGCTCCGGGTCTCACTGTCCTCGCTGCTTCGCAACTCACTGTCCTCGCTGCTCCGCAACTCACTGTCCTCGCTGCTCCGGGATTCACTGCACTCACTGCTCTGGGTCTCACTGTCCTCGCTGCTCCAGGACTCACTGCACTCACTGCTCCGGGACTCACTGTCCTCGCTGCTCTGGGACTCACTGTCCTCGCTGCTCCGGGACTCACTGTCCTCTCTGCTCCGGAACTCACTACCCTCGCTGCTCTGGCATTCACTGTCCGCGCTGCTCTGGGACTCACTGCCCTCGATGTGCAAGGACTCACTGTCCTCGCTGCTCC